>NW_027114350.1:18594-25361 GCF_000696795.3 Halyomorpha halys | reverse complement strand
GGATTGTAAGGATTCTTCTGTTCTAGAGGCCAAGATAACTACGAAAGCTTACGACTTCATATAGCTTTAAATGGCAGTATATTTAATTCTTATTTTTATTATTTAAAAAGAAATCATAAATTTGGGAATTTAATCCTGCTTATTTTTTATTAAAAAATCCAATGTTTTCCATGCTATGGGAGAAAAATAAAATCACTTTTGAGATTCTTTATATTTAAAAAAAAAATATTTCTGTAAGAAATTGGAGGTTACATAGTTGAAATTTGTTATCAGCATCCTAAAAATATAAATGAGCAAATTTTCAAAAGTAAAGTAGAATCGGATGAACTATATACAAAAAAAAATATTTATTTGACTCTTTTATGGCTCATCATACCTCAATACTCAAGCTTCCTTCATATTTCTTTTATTTCCCCCACCCTATTGAGAAGTAATGGTATTTTTATTAACGATTAACGATAAGATTATCATAGGTAATAGATAAATGCTCAAACTTATGTTATTACAGGATAATTTGTGAATAGATTATTTATTACGGGAAGTTTACTGAAAGATTTTTCATAATATTTCTAAAATCATACTTTAACCAAAATAAACATCTGGCTTCCTCCTTCATATTGTCTATATTTTTTTATCATATTGTTCCATTTTGAAGCGGTATGCTGGCAAACATTTGGCTTCCTCCTTCATATTGCCAATATTTTTTGACATATGGGTTTTTGCAGCCACAGAATTTCAGGTAATAAATGTAAAATGAAAGTGTATGATAAGAAAATAATTATCTTGGGGCTATCATATATCCAGTTAATGATAAACAAATTATTTTAATGGATAACATAAAATGTAAAGATATCTATACCTTTATCAGTGCCCGTGCTATTGCAATTCTTTGCTTCTGTCCACCAGAAAGCATAATACCCCGCTCGCCAACAACAGTATCTAATCCTTGTGGTAGGTTTTGTACAAAATCATAAGCATTTGCTTCTTTAAGAACTTTTTCTATATCATGTGAACTAATAATAGTGTTCCTATCAGCTCCATATAAAATATTCTCTTTGACAGTACCAGAAAACAGAACAGGCTCCTAATACATAAGGTTTATTAATAGCAATGAATGAAATTATGTTTAAATAACAAAATATTTTTTAGTGATGTAAAGAACAAACTTGAATATGCTTTTATAACTCAATTCAATTTCATAAATTATACAAATTAATACATCATGACTGAAAAAAAAAATTAAATAAATACATTAATTTTGACTAATTTGATTTGATTGATTTGACTAACAAAAGGTTCATCTGTTTAAAAATAAGTCTTATTATGAGTGAGTAATAGAAAATATGTATTATAAAGTTCTATTGGATGCTTATAGTTAGCCTGGTTACCAGAACATACACTATTCCATTATTAGTATCACAATTGTACATAGCTTTTCTGAACTAAGCATTTATTCATTTCTATTGACCTTTTATTCTGCTAAAATATACAGTCATGAACAGAGATTGGATTTTTATGGAGAAAAAAAATTTAAAATATTCAATAGAAAACCTTGAAAATGCAACAAGAGTTAAAATTTGCATGGTATTTAATAATGAAAAAGCCCTAACTCAAAATAAAACAACTGATTTTTCCATCTGATTCATGAGACCTTAGTTATTTATCGTAAAGGGGTGTAAATGCATTAATCATTAGTACACACCAGAACCAACAATAAAAGTTTGGAACTTTTTACTCTCCCAGTGGAAACAAAAAATATTAATGTAAATGTTGTACATCTAATATTAGATACACCACACTAACTTGAATTGCTTACTATTTACCTGAGATACAGTACCAATTCGATTTCTTAGCCATAAAGGGTTATATTCTGGAACTCGAACACCATCAACAGTAATTTCTCCTCCATTAGGATTATACAAGCCTAGAAGCAATAAGCCAATTGTTGATTTCCCCGATCCGGATCTTCCAACTACAGAAGTAACAGATCCTGCAGGAATATACAAATTTAAGTCACTAAGCACAGGGGTCTCAGATCTTGTAGGATAGGAAAATTTTACTCCTTTAAATAATATTTCTCCTTTGATATCTTTCTCAGGTTCAAGGCCACCTGGAAATGAAAGAAAGAATATGTCATTAAAGAGAAAGAAAAAAAACTATTGAAGACAAGCAAAATGAATTTAATTAAATTATTATTAGTAATATACATTATTATAGTGAAAACCTCTCCTGACAAACACCTCTCCCCAATGGACACCCCTTCTAAAGGACAGTTTTTAAACGTTCTATCTGAAAGTACAGGTATTTGAACTCCTTTGCAACAGACACACCTCTAACAGGGGGAGAGTGGATAGCTAAATTTCAGTCACTGAGATATAAACCTAACCCACTGAAAAAGTGCAAAATATTGACAAGAAAACTATATTTCAAAATTTTATGTTTGAAAGAAATACATATGCATAGCTAAATATGTACACATCTCGGTTATTCTTTATTATTTAATTGAACAGTAGTTGTATTCTGCAATTATGATATCTATATAAATAATTGGAAGTAACAGAGACCAAAAATCATATTTAAAAATTGAAACCAACCAAGAATATATTCAACAAGCCCATTAACCAGACACATTACACAATAATAAATACAGTAAATCATAATTATTACTTAAAATTAAGATCATATTCATTATTTATGGTAAATGAAAGTGATAGCTTATTGCTATCAAATAATTAATCTAAAAACATTCAATTACTTTACCTTTCCACTTGATTTCAGGATTTCTTTCAATTATTTCCCACAATCTAGAAGAAGCACCAAGACCCCGGTTTAGCTCTGAATAAAAACTGGACAAACCTCCTAAGGATACTCCAATATAAGCAGCATATAAGAGAAAAGCAGACAAATCCCCTACTGAAAGTGATTGTGAGGAAACCATCATTCCACCAGCATATAGAACAATAAGGGCAATAAGATTGCCACTCAAGCCAGCCTAGAAATGTATTGAAATATTGAAGAATAGAAATAAATCTAAACTTAAGTAAAAGCGCATATTAAAGGAATATTTTAATGGATACAAAATTAAGATAATAATACCATTCCAAAAAATGCTCCTCGAGCTAATGATTCAGTCATTGCTAAAGAAAAAACTCTTTCCATTTTTTGTTTATAAGCATTCATCTCAACAGCTTCTTTACTAAAAGATTTAACTGTTCTTATATTGGAAATTCTTTCTTCTGCAACTTGTGTGGCATCAGCAAGAGAATCCTGAATCATCAATTTAGAATAATTGTAGATACTTTTATAAGATGCATACAGGCCAATGATAATCAATTTTAGGATATATATATAAGTACCTGAACTTTAGTAGTAAGCTTTTTTACAAAACGTCCATAGACAATAGCCATTCCAGCTACTGGTGGCACAATACAGAGGCTAACCAATGCTAAAGAAGGTGACATAAAAAACTAGAAAGAAAAAATCTAATAAATATTCCATAAAGAAAATTCTGGTAATCAAAAACATATTAATTAGAGGCTTACCATCATGAACATTCCCACAGAAACCATAATGGTAGACCTAAGACCATCAGAGACATTTGTTGTGAGCGTACTGCTCACAAGGGAAGTGTCTGCTGATAACCTGTTAATTAGTTCTCCAGTTTTGGCCCTGTCAAAATAAGCTACTTCTTGCTTTAGGATGGAATTGAAAACTTTTTCTCTAAGAGTTTTGGTAATACGCTGAGCTATGGCAAAGTAAACATTCAAATATTATTTTAATAAAATTAAAGTATCCATTTCAGTTTCTAATGAATTGGCAAATACCTGAAATATTCATGAGGTAAACACGACCAAAATTACATAATCCACCAGCTATAAATACCGCCAGTAAAATTGCACAGATAGAATTAAGATTTTCTCGCATGTGACCAGAATCAGCATCATATATTATGTCGATAACTTTCCCCAGAGCAATGGGTACACTCATTGTAACAGTTGAAGAAACCAAGAGAAGTAGAACACCTCCTACAATTCTGAATTGATTCATAACTCTAGAAACATAAATTGTAAACTCATAGTATAGTGAAGCGTTTATAAAAATATATTATTAGATACCTATGATTCTCCACTTCTCTGGCTTTGCGAGTTGTATGACTTTACCAAATTCACCACCTGACATAAGTCTAAATCTTGTCTTCTGCTTTGTTTCAGACACTTTTTTAATGGTGGATTCTATAGTTTTTGTGCTGTACAAATATTTAGGCCTGAAATTAAAAAGTCCAAACCTTTGATTGGATTTCACATGTTTTAAAATGGTACTAGGAACACTCAAAGTCACATGTTTGTTGTTTGTGGTGTACAGAAACTGTTGGCATATCAACAAAGGTTGTCTGTAGGTATAATGAGCCAAATATTGATTACTTCTGCAAAAAATCAATGGCTTTATACTTGGATAGTATCCAGATCTCATGTTGTTTTCTATTAATTTTACGATGGATAACATATTTAGATAGAACAATAATCATTCCTCATGTAGAAATGCCTGTTAATATTAAAATTTTGCTGATAAAAAAGACTGAGGGTGATGTTACCAAGAAGGCTTAATTTTTCAAATCTGATTACTAATGGTGACAAAGCAAAAAAGGCACTAATCTTTCATATTCAATTTTGCTTACTTTAAAAGAGAATTTCATAACTAAACCCAGTCCCGTTTTTAAATATGAATATCATCGATAGAAACATTAATTTCGTTATTCATACGAGTATGACCTGAACATCTTAACCTACTCCATTGATAAGCTATCAACAGCTGTTATAACGAATGAACGCAACTCCACAAGCTAACTTTTTCAAGATAATATGTATTTCAATATTTCACTAATTAATGCGATATTGTAAGAGCTTCTTGTCCATAAAAAAATCATAGAAGAGGAAGAATATTCAAAACAAGTAGACGCACTTTTATTGGTTCACAAACTACACACTTGAATAAAATAGGTGTTGCCGGCCGGGAAAATAGTGTATAACACTTAATATTTCCTGTACTCTGTCTTATTGCTTCTTTAAAGTGAAAATATTTCGTTTTTGTCTAAAATTGTTCTATGAAACATGTCTCCAATGCTATCATTCGTTTTGATTAAATAAGGCCCATTTCAACGTGAAAAATATCTGTCGCGCTATATCACAGTAGTGAAAAAATATGACCACGCTGATAGTGAACCTAACTGTTCAAATTAGTGGACAAATGTAAGATAGTGATGATTAATATAACGAATATCAACTGTGAACATGGACAACACATACAATAAACTAAGTTATACTTAGATAAGATTGGAATTATAAGATTATAAGGTACAAAAGTTCTCAGTCAAGGCGTCTTTAAGTAGTTTGCTGTCGAATATGCGCAGATTGTTGATAGTAATGAAAATTTAGCAGATTATGATAGTATGGCAGTACTGTCACGACAGCAAATGTCTTAGTTCCATGATGTAATGGCTGTGGCAGCTATCATTATCACTATCAACGTCACCGTTGAACCTGGGCTTAAAAAGCACTGGTAGATTAAAATTTTAAGAGATATTTTGGAGAAAAAAAAATTTGATAAATTGGTTTTATAAAGTGGCCAGTCGATTGTATGGGAAAAGTCACATCCCAGGTGTACCTTTTCATGTAATTTCAGTAAGGTATGTAATTTCAGTTTTCTATGAGTTTTCGTTCGTTTCGTATATATATATTCCCTTCACAAACGCACATATCATTTTGCGGAACTTGGTTATTAGGACTCGGGAGACCTCAAAACTTGTATTCTCTTTGAAAACTAGAATTCGAAAATTCGCAGAATCGCGATACTTTCCCTTATTATAACTGAAAAATGAATTTTTTTATAAATACAAAAAAATAAAATATTTTTAGTCAAAATTTTTAAATCACAAAAAATTCAAACTTCAATACAATTACCACAATTTACACGAAATAAAGTTCAGAATTTTGTAAGGAAGTACTGTTTTTGATACCACTGAAGTTTAAATAATAAAAAATATAAGGTTCTTATGAAAACAATTAAAACTGTGAGGAAGTCATAATATCATTTGTACACCTGTGGTACATAGGACAAACAGGATAGATATTTTTATTGAATACAAAAAAATTTTCTTTTTTCAAAAAATCTTCAAATTAAACAGATAAAAAAGAAACTTTCAATTGCAGGAAGAAATAAAAATAATAACTCATTATTGACAGTATAAAGTGTTTCTTAAATTATTAAACTTTTCAAAAACTAGCGTCCTAGTAAACAGGAACAATGTTACTTCCTGAACAAACATGTTCAATACTTACAATATTTTTAGAAATCAAGTCAAATTTTCAACAAAATTGAAATTTACGTCTATACATTTGGCTCTTTTAGAGTTTCAGTTAGAGAGAGGACACTTGTATTATTAACTTTTAGCACTGTATTTGTTTTTTCGAAATAAACTCACTGATTATACCATACATAATCACGTTTTCATCATTTTATGTGCTTCAAGTGTCTTATCGCTTCTGGCCTCTTCATTCGCATCATTATCTTCCGACACCTCACTTTTATTTGTATTTATTTCACCATCCACTATATCTGTAGTTGGGTTGTTTATTTCTCTTCTCAATGGTGCAATATTGCTCTTACCGTTCCCTTTCTACTTAAAAGTAATGGCTGTCTCATCGAATGTAACATCTCTCTCTCTCTCTCTCTCTCTCTCTCTCTCTCTCTCTCTCTCTCTCTCTCTCTCT
>NW_027114350.1:8190-13759 GCF_000696795.3 Halyomorpha halys | reverse complement strand
TAAATTCAAATTAGAAAAAAACGATACCAACAGACTTTCTGGTAACGTCTGAAATGCAGAGAGGTTATCTACAGGTTTCCATCCTATTCTAAAGACTTCCTAGTATGTGGTTCAAGTTTTCATTTCAGGGAATCGCCACGAAATAACACCCCCTCCTGGCCGGATTCCATCAGGCGCCACTGCAGTTACGAGGCTCTAAAGGTAGACGCCTTAACTCCCTGGGCCACAGACGGTTTTTGCAAATATAATTAATTTTGGACCTTTCCTTCTCTCTTTTTCCTGGCCTTGGCACCATAGGCCCGGCAACTCCGTTCCCATTTCAGCATGTATGTGACTAACTATCAAGCGTATTATTGTTCTGGCAGTGTTGCCAACTTCTCTTAACGGTATATATTGTAATTATATGCAAATATAAATATATTTACATACATTTATATTATTAAAACTTATTAAAAATGAAACATTTATTTAAAAGAAATATGACATTTATTTAGTACTTCAATGAAAGAAATTTACCTTCTATTAATCATTTCATTTAAAATTAGAAGTTATAGTGCGTTTTTAAAATTAAAAAAAAAAGAAGTAGAGATGACCCTGATGAGCAAAGGAAGTACTACCTCTATCGGCAGTGCTACTGGTAACCACCAGATGGCAGCTGCCTCTATCGTCTCGTAGTGTTGTCTGTGAGGGCGCGACAGGGCAGTCAATATCCGCTGTTGCCTAGGGAACCAGTGATCTCTCTCTCGCTCTAGTCCGTCTGCTTCTTCTGTACTGTCTGTTGTAGTCCATCGGAGGAACATTCTTTAATATTTATATTTGTTGCCTAACAAAAAAAAAATATATATATATATATTATATTTTTTTAATCAACAGTTCTCATGGTTATAAATAATAAACAATAAATAAATACAAAATGTTATATAATAAACAAAATTTATATTCATACCTTGTCTATCAAAGTATGAAATTATTATTGAATATAATGAGAGATTATTGCATTAATTGTATTTGTTATTTATACTTGCTTGGCATAAATAAACAAATTTTTCTGCTTTATAGGCGCTATTTATACGGGTAGTAAAAAAGAATACTTTTCCATGAGAGCTTGCACTGAATATTTTTAAAATGATGGTGGTTCCCAGTACAACTACTTAAAGTACAGAATTTGACAAAAAACAGCCTTATTGAACAACTACAGTATAAGAATAACCATTAATAAAAATTTCAGTATCACAGGCATTGTCATGGCAATACAAAAGACCACTTATCTTTGAAAAGATTTTATTGTGCGATTACTGATTTATTCTTATCAACCATAGTGTAATTCTATAAAGCCTTCTTCAATAAATGACCTATCTAAAACAAAGTGATTTGTTTAATCAGACTAGTAGTAGTTTGTTTTAAAGCATTTAAACAAACTCATCAGCTTCGTATTGATTAAATTATTATGTTTTACAAAATAAATATATTTGAATGAAAAAAAAAATATGATCTATGTGTGAAAACAGCTATTAAAAAATAATAGGTATTAAATTATAGTATAATTAATTATTTATTTGGTATTATCTTTATTATACTATAATTTTACTATTACACTGCTTCTTAATCGTACCAATAAGAATTTACAAGATTGGAGAGGGAATAAAGAAGCAGGATTTATCATAATTAATAATTTAAATAATTTTCTAAAGAGTGGGCCTGGATTAAACAATTTATAGCAACTTTATTTGATTCATTCAAATTTATTGAATCATTCTATTCATCTTTCATACCCTTGAAAGCAACTCAAAGATGAGCATCCCCATACTAACCCGAGTGATAATGTATGAGACACCTTAGCAGCTTTGAGTCTGTATCAGTACATTCGTCATTTTCCTGTTTTTAATACGTTGGTTGTCTATTGGGATAATCTACCTGCGCTCGTATGCCATAAATGGCGAGATAAAAGGGAGGCAGGGATATACTTGTTTGTTTTCGAATCTGTCCAACCCCTAGAGCAGAATATAAAACTTTTCCGGACCAGCTTTAGGGTCAAATAATAAATATAAAGGAAATAAATGTATTGTATATACAAGACATTAGTGACACAATATACAATTTACATTTTAAAAGATGCTCTGAGCATTTGGATCCTTGCGTCTGAAGCGATGTCAGGAAGCCTCAAAATATCTTTAGTTCCACTTACTGAAGATGAGATCGCATTGTATAAGGAGATAAACAAATGAAAAGCAAAATGAGACGGATAATATCCTATTAAATAATATGTCTAAAGTCCCATCAAACCAACAAATCTTCCGCACGAGAAAATGCCATTACGATGCACATTTTAAACTCTCAATTATTGAAACATTTGATGATAACACTAATGCATAATTATATGATATTTTGAGATGGTCGTTGGAAAGACCCAGATGAGAAACTTTTTCATTCTTGATAGAAAAAAAGGAAGAAAGATAACAAATGTGTAGGGAAAAATGTTCTCAATCTAAGGATTCTTGCCACTGATAAGAAATTAGAATATCTTAATCAAGCAGAATATACAAAAAACATAATAATAATAATAATAACACTAACTTCAATGAATCAATTTACATTCAACACTATATTTTAATATATCCAACGTTCCGATCCTTAGACCATTTTCAAGTATACAATCTAAAAACTTTTTTCACATTATTACCATATTACTTCATCACATAATAAAAAATATTTTTGAACACACCTCAATGATCATATAGTCACAATATGTATAGGAAGTACTTAACAACATTTAGGGCATAGCAGAGAAGCAGTAGGGGAGGTGTAAGAGCCAATCACCAGGATTCGGCCTCTATTTTATTACAATTGCCGAAATTTCTAATAACCTCAACTTAAATCTGAGCTCTGAGGGCATGGTCTCTTTTGCTCCTCAACTCTCCATTTTTTGGCATCACTTTCTATTTTGATATGAATTGAAATGAAAAATAATGTTATAGAGACTAAGTTCCAAGAGACGAAAAATTGAGAGTTTAAACAATATGTTGGCCGAAAACGGTGTGGCCGCATTTAATTACAACTTATATTATAATTACATGATGAATAATTTTTGGTATAGGAAAAAATAGTTACAATATTCTAATACACAATATATTGTAATATTTTTCTTTAAAGCAGACCGGGGTGTTCAACTTCCTGTGTGTATGTGAATACACGCCCACCTACCATGTATGAGTGACGGCCGTGAACTAGTTAATTGTGATGTAACTAATTTTGGTCATTGTGAGGGGCATCCAAGCTCTTACACCCTTCCAACTGTTTCAAAAATAAATTATAAATCTAAATACAACTTTAATTAGAAGTATCTTAAATATCAACATCATTCTAAGTAAATATCAGCTTTGGTGAGAATTGCTTGAAGTAATGAAAAAATTATGTTTTGAAACCAGATATTTTGTAGATCAAAGTTTTTAAAATTATTTTTATGGTCGGGGGTGTGGTCAGCAGAAAAAACACAAATAAACAATCGAATTATTTATTTATGCCGACGTTTCGACCTGAATATCAGGTCTTCACCGGGGCTATAAAAACAAAAAGACAACAAAAATCATTAAGAGAGAAAATAAAATAATAATAATAAAAATAAATAAATTAAATAATAGACTAAAAATTTGGAAATATAATGATATAAAATATAAAATATTAATAATGGAACAAAAATATAGATTAATTAATTAATAACAATGGACAAAGACAGTAGTAGATTGAATACATTATTATTTATATACGTATACATATAAATAATAATGTAATCAATCTACTACTATCTTTGTCCACAGTTGTTAATTAACTAATTTATATTTTCATTCTATTATTATGTATATTTCCAAATTTTTGTCTATTATTTATTGTATTTTATTTATTTGTTTTGTGGATTACCCCAGTTACCTTTACAGAATATAGAGAAAGATGGTTGGCGGCCGTTGAGTAGGCCAAGGGCAGCCTCATGCGCCTGTTGTGCCAGTAAAGGAAGAGGAAGATTTATTTATTTTTATTATTTTTTTTTTTATTTTCTCTCCTTATGATGGTTGTTGTCTTTTTGTTTTTATAGCCCGTCGGCACAAATTAATAATTTGTTTGTTTATTTGTGTTTTTTTCTGCTGACTGCACCCCCCGACCATCTTCTCCTCTTATATATCTACGGTCCTAAATTATTTTTACTTCGTTGCATACAATTTTGATAATTAATTAATAATTGTGATCCACGTGAACAGAAATAATGTTGATTTTAAATATTCAATAATAAAAAATATTTAGTTAATAGCATATAGATATTTTGTAATTAATGACCAGTAGCAATTGCAATTAATGTTAAAGTACCATGACTTCCCACTCAAAAGTTGGAAAGTTATTAAAAGGAATTGGATTAGGAGACCTGTGGCTATGAAGCGAAAGCATGTTCCCAAAGAGGAAGCTCACTAGGTCAGGGTAAAGGAAAATAGGGTGGGAAGACTATTACCCTGTCTCTCTTTCCCCTCCCCGCACTAAAACTTGACTCGTCGGAGCTTCTAGGAGCAGCAGTTTAAAGATTTTACTTCCTCAAACAACTTAATTTTTACAACTTCTGAGTACTTAATCTATCGATATTCATAGATGAGTGGTTTAGATAGAATTATATATTAGTTATTATGACGCATATATATTAACACAGTTGCAAGATTCATCTCGTAACGGATTAACGACGGGATAAAGCGTACATAAATATTTAATACATCTTTCTGTAACAATTACTGACATATAAAAATAGCTTCGATTTTGAATTTTATGATGAGTATGATATTGAAAGTATATCTCAACAATGACATATAGGAAACTGATATAACCCATTTAAGGTAGATTTTTTCCTGAAAATTTGTCACTAAAATCAACTTACGGGAAATACAATTTTATACCAATGATTTTACAAACTTTTAAAATTTTGTTGAAACGGCTTTAACAATTTTGATTAACTTCGTCAAGTCAATGGACAATTATATCGCTTTTAAAACCGACTACGTAATTTTCTCATTTTTTTTTAGACCCATTGGAGAATACTGTTTCTCATTTATCAGTCTTTTGATATCATTTATGTGCCGAATTATGGAAATAGCTTCATCTCAAATAGCCTAAATTTTACCCAGACTATGGTGGAGCCAAAACTAGGATAATTTGTTGGGGCGTTAACATTCCTAAATACTAAAGCGTTAAATTTTTTAAAAAAATGTTATTCTTATTAATTTCGTAATTTAAATTTCAAACAATGATGATGACATGTGTTAGCTTTCAGTGAATTTTGACCCATCCATTGTATCCCAAACCCTCTAATACATATTGTATATACATACTACATATACCTAATATGTACATACTGAAACTGTTAACGTTTGATTACATTGTTTACCACCATTGATAATTTCAGCTTCATAGGTATTTTCGTTTTTGAGATACAGTGCACGCATTGTGCACGCTGATGCAATTAAACAAATTTTGCATATTTTACGATGATTGCATGTATTTTCATATTTAAACTATTTCAGTTAATTACAAAATATAT
>NW_027114350.1:0-8140 GCF_000696795.3 Halyomorpha halys | reverse complement strand
ATATAATATATATTAGGACATTAGAAGTATAAATTCTATTGTTCGCTGATGTAAGTTTCTTCAATCTTACAATAATTGCATCGATTGATGTGATACTAATAAAGAATAAGATAAAAGAAGCTATAAAGCTGGAAGAGAGCGGGTGGTAATATTAACGTGTTGAGGTTGACAAATTAGATCCGCCGTTAATCAAGAGATCTCATCACCGAGGTCAGGATTCTGAATTAATGAGCCTTTCTCCAGCTTGTTTTGCTATCCCGATCTCTGAGAATCTTCATTTATTTTTTGTATTACTAAACTATTTCTTAACATGCATAAATCATTTATGCTTATATATAAATGTGGAGAAAATAACTAAGAAGCTACAGACACTGTTCTCTGGTCCTGTATTTTCTTTTTAGATTTTTACAGAATTAAGGGTACCCATTCAATGAGGCTGGGTGGATTAATGAGGGCTCCCAAACCCCACCAAACTGTGGAACAGAAAATAATTATCTGTCAGAGCCGGATTCGAACCCGGATCCTTGAAATTTTTTATTTATTTATTGATATTTACAACTGTATAAAAAATACAACAAGCATATTTGATGATAATGATATGATACAGCATGTAGAGAAACTACCCAGTAGTAGAACTCTAAAATATTTTAGAATATAAGGTCACGAGGCCATCTTCTTTTCAGGCGCCTCGGAGGATTGCCAGGAATGGAAGAGGAAGCAAGGTTAGAAACTAGTGGGTCTGGGTGGTTAGAGAGTTTATAATGGAAGGAATGATATCGGGTTCGGGCTAGATCGGTTACATAAGGAACATTTAGGTCTTTAAGGATGGTTTTATTAGTAACAAAGTAAGTAGCATTGAGGATTTTACGAAGGATTTTGGATTGTAAGGATTGGATGCGAGAGGAATTCGAAGCTTTAGTGGAGCCCCAAAGCTCAACTCCGTATGTCCAGATGGGCCTTATTATTGTCATGTTGATCAGTCTTTTGTAATGAGTTGGAAGTTTAGACCGTTTGTCTAGTAAGTGCTCTGCAAGTGATCTGCGTGTAATTTCCTGTCTTTTCAGTCTTGTGTGAGGATTCCAGATTAGTCCTTTGTCAAGGTGTAGTCCAAGATAACGAATCTGTTAATTCATTTTAGTAATTATTTTTACGATTTCCTGGTTACAACATTCCCGGTTATATTGAAATTTTTCTCATCGTCCTTGAAGAGCATTATAATTATATATAACTATTTTTAATTAATTCCTATTTATTTCGGAACCCAATCTTATTAGGTACGAAATTCATTTCTAGCGAAATATTCTTGAGCTAAACTAAACACTAAATAAAAATGAAATAAATGTATTAGATTATATGAGGAGAAGATGGTTGGGGGTGCGGTTAGAAAAAAACAAAACACAAATAACAAAAACTTATTTATTTATTTCGCCTTCAATTTTCTGAAATGAATGTCTGCATTCATCTGGGCTGAAAAACAAAACAAAAATGAGATAACAACCATCATTTAGAGAAACATAAAAATAATCGATAAATATATTTGGAAAATATACGTAACAATAAATGAAGTAGATTAATTGATTAATAACAATAGAAGTTAATAGATAACCATATAAGATGAAATATAATATTATAGAAGTAAGTATTATACAAAATAAATGATGAAAAATTAAAAACAGGAAGTGTTCGAGAATTAAACATAACGAAAGGTGCAGAAGAAAATGTAAAGGTTTTAGATTATAAATTTCCCAAACGTGATTTCCTCTTCTTTGTTAATTTTGAATTATGATTATTTATAAATATTGATCGAATATCCAGCATATAACTTCTAATGGAAGATGTTTTTAAGCCTTTTTGGATGGTCTTAGAATCTTTTCTTCGATACATAGATAAGGTAAATAACGACATAACTCAAAAGTAACGGTACCATGTACTGAATTGAAACGATGAAATGAGGTGTTCAACTTATCTAATTGATGTTTTCATGAAAACTAGTGAAGGGTCTGTAAGTTGAAAACATTTTTCCGCATAAGGGGTGGGAAAAACCCAAAGTAGCGTAGAGTGAGCGAGAGTAGGAGCTGTTTGCATAATGGTCGGGATCACTAAGCGATAGGGTTCTATCACCCCAAGCTGTAATAGGCAGCACTGAGCAGCTTTAGGGAGGGGGGGGGCGAGAGATTTCTTCCATTTCCTCTCAGAGATAGTTCTTATGCCGTTTGTCAGCTTTCAATGAATGGGATGGTTAACTTTATATTAGATTAAGAAGGCTCATCAACTAAATTTTCTTGAATATTTTCTGTGGAAAATTGATGCTTAATAGAGAAAAAGTGTTCTGAGCAATAAAATGGCAGAACTGTGGGATAGTTTAAGAGAATATGGAAATATTCATATATATACATAAAGTATCCATACAATATTCATTTTTCTATAACTTGTTCTGGGGAACATCCCTTGCAGACCGAGTTAGCTTAAATAGGGAGCTTAACATAATATCTTGGTAATATTAATTTAAAATATTTATCAATAACTAATAGATAGTCCTGTCAAATTAAACAAAAGGTAACGCTAATTTTTTAAAAAAGTAATTCCATTTTTCATAGTTCTGAGTTTTTCTTCATGATGTGGTATATATATCTTCTCAATTAAGAGAATTAATAATTTTATAAAAAGAAGATGATTTTTTTTTTTTACATAAAAGGTATATGCATATTTTTAAATATAATTATTTTTTTTAATATTGAGTATTTAGTGATTTTTACACGGTTTACAGAATATAACTCTGCTAGATTATAATTATTATTTAGATAAATATTGTAGTCAAGTCAAATCATATAAGAAAAAGAGGTCGTAACACTAATTTTTCAATATTTTCTATGAACTTAAATCGATAGTAAGAAACCAAAAAACCAAAAAGAAACCTACTCTGTTAAATTAGTTTAAATTTGCCACAATTTGAGACTGAAATGAGCTCTTCATGAACATTACATCTATGATACAGATCTTCAAAAATCAATCGTTTTCCTCTCAATAGTCAAACATGTTTTTATTCGTCTGTAATTGTGTGAGAAATCTTAAAAATATTCTTACATTTTTAACATTTCTTCAGAGAGAGTTCGAAGCTTTCCTTTCAGCAAATAATAAAAGGTTTAGAATAAACTAATTATAAATTGGTAAAAATGTATTACTAAAAACATTGGAAAGTGGATTTTGAAAGATGATAAAAATAAAAACCCTATCGATGTTCTAATTTTAAAATTTTTATTTAATTCAAATATAAAAGAATAAATAAAAAATGCATGAGATCATTTCGATTTCAAACTCCATCAAATTTTAATGTCTTTAAAACGGAAAAGGACAAGATTTTATGTAAGGTAGCAAAGATTTTTTTGTCGGCTATTATATTGGTCGCACAAGCTTTTAGAAGCTTCAAATTTGATTTCTTATATTGATATAGATTCTTAAAAAAGGTTACTAAATCAACATTATGACGCCCTTTTCTAGTATGATTTGACTGGACTATAATATTTATGTACATATGTAATAAAAATGATCAATAAAAATAATATTCTGTAGAATATTATTATTCTTTATTTTTGAAACTTTATCAACACCTTTGGCTAGTAATATAACTATGTTTTTCTTTAGAAAACCTTCTTTAGGAATAACATGGAGACGGGAATGAAAAAGGCTTCCAATGAAGACACCCCGAGCGCTGTCCGTTCTAATGTAGCAGATCCCTGCACCAGTGAAATTCCAATCTTCTTGTTGGATTTTGTGGCAGTGTTTCAATTAGTAATGTTTGTACTAGTTGGTTTGGGTGTCCGGCAAGTAAGCCAGAAATGGTATGTTTAGGTCCCTTTGTAATGATTTGTTTCAGATGAAAATGGACAGTGAGCGAAGGAATTTTTACTGAAAGGTATGATTTTTGTGAAGGTCAATGTCATCATTTTACGTATTGAAATTAATAATAAGTGTAGGTAACACAACGAGGGTATTAGTTCTTCCATCAGTTGAACATTTTCTTGGGAAATGATTCACACATGGTTTCATTTTAATGACTTAAGTATTAGAAGTAAATCTAATTATTTTGTTTAATACATTTTCCCGTAGTTGTTTCGCCGATACAACATTTAAAAGTACAGGTTCTCGATGATTATAATTTTGAAAAAAAAAAAAAAAAACCTCTTCGATTTATTGTGGAACAAAGACAATAGGAAAGGAATGAAGAGCAAAGAGGAAGTGAAAACTAGGCTTGGAATGATAAGTAAGGCAGAAAACAAGAAGGACATTGTGAGAGAGGCAACAGGCATAAAAATCCCTTTGATCAATTACCGAGATGGCCGTGATAAGAAGATGGGCCCTTGGTGTTTTTCCATAACAATGGCTTCCATCCCTAAGGGATGCTTCCCTCTGACTTAGCCCGCTCGGGAAATATTAAGAGCTTTCATTTCCAAACCCCCCTCCCACCCTGGCCTTGATTAGAAAGATTTAACTCCGAAACCCTTTTTTCTCTACTTTCAAGATTAAAACACTCTTCAAAGTTAGCACACATTTTTTATGTATTTCTCTTTTTATAAACTGACTTAAATATCGTTCCTTATTTTAGCTGAAAAATCGAAAACATTTCGTTTAATTACCATGTGACATGAGATGATACCCGATTCATGTTAAATGAATAGAGTTATGTTATTATTGAAGATTGAATTAAGGATTAAAAATGCTCTCTTGGATGTCCGAAAAACATATTTTCTGAAGATAGCGTAAAATAATGCAGTACTTTCTTTTGTTGTGAGAGTTATGTGATTTCAGCCTTAAAATTAGGTAGACAACAATGATATATAGAATATAATATATATGAGTGTGACTCTTGTGCGCTCTTAGTTTTTGCCGTTTGTTGACCATTTTATTATTTCAAGATAAGAAAAGGGAATTGATTGAGCAAAATATGACTTAATTAAATGAAATATCTCATATATTTTATTTAATGATAAGGGAGGGGAGATTTTTTAATTTAATTTAAAGAAGTTTCATAGGAACAACACACTATATTTGTTCTTCTAAATAATTCAACATGAAAATCTATCACGGCTCAAATTGAAGTTAGTTAAGTACATTTGTACGTAGTTTTCAATCAATTTCCTTCAGACAAATTGCAATTTCCCTGATGATATATACATTTTGTTGTGCTACAAAATAACTTTTGTTTTTTGGGATTGCAGGGTTTCAATAAATTGACTAATTAATGGAAAACACGAAAATTTTAGGTTTTGTCTTAACTCTTTCAAATTTAAATCTGAGTAGATTCTTTGATCTATCTTAAGTTTGAGGTGCCCAGAGCGTATACCAGGAGTACCGCAAGCAAGTGCTGGATTCTTAAATTATTTATAAGAAAAACAAACCCATACTGAAATAGCAAATATACAGTGAATTCCAGCATTTTATTTACATTTTTTGTTCTTATTATTTTTTTATTTAACCACTCAAAGGATAATTGTGGCGACATTGTCATATATTTTTTTAGTTTGAGTTTTAAGAGTGTCTCAAATTTTTTTTGTCCAATAAGGGTGATGTGAAATTTTTCCAAGCCCTAAAAGGTTGTCTTCTGCAATAAAAGTTTGGGATCCACTGGACTGCTCGATTTTGTACATCTTTAACTGCTCCAAAATAGTAGAGTTACTTTGTGTTTTCTTGGGATTTGCACTAATTCAAGTGGATGGTGTAAATATTTTTGATAAATAATAGCTCTGTGTAAGCTTTATATTTCTTAATTTTAAGGAATTGGTAGAAAAACTACAACAAAAAAAAAATAAAATAATAATATTTATATAGATGTATAACAGAATATTCCAGAAAGTTAGAGTGTCCGTTGTGTATTTGAATTATTTATAGGGAATCCAAGTTGGAGTTGCAAATTTTTCTAGTATTTTAGATAGATAAATATTAGTTCTGTGAAAGATTTTTATTTTTTATGTAAAGGAAATTTAAGAATTGGATAAAAGAACATATAAATAAAAAGGAACTTTTAAAAAAATACCTGATTCTTACATATGCTTTTTCTATTATTAATGTAGTATACACAAAGAAAAACGAAGTTACATTAAACTAGAAAATTTAAACAGAAACTAATTGAATTTATCGATCAATGTCTGTCTTTATAAATTGGTTAGCACAAAAATGTACCCAAGTCTGGCTGTCCAAAATATCCAGTGTTCTCATCAAGTAAGGTCATTTGTAATAGTTTCGAAATAGTGAAAACAGTTTTGAAAATCCGAAATGTATTAAACACATTTCATTATAATTTTTTTTTACATTCACAGGAAATTTTTCGTAATTGCATTGTGATTAATAGTTCATTACAAACTGCTGTATATACTATATCTTATTCTAAAAGTCTTTAATTTGTTTCAATTCAAGATTAAATATAATATTTTATATCATAATAAATAATTATAGTTAAGATTTAAGATGATATTAGATATTGCCATTTTTATTAGCGTTACAGACATTTGATTATCCTAAACATTTGTAAGGTTGTACCATTTTTTACTTAAATTTAAACCTTGAGTTAAAGAGAAAAAAAACAAAGTCAGAGAACATAACCATTTACTTTAAATTTAAGTGAAATTAAGTTGAATTTCAAGCGACCTATTTCACCTAGGTGTTTTGTTCTCAAGTATTAAGGTCATGCTAAACAACCAGAAAAAACAACACGACATTTACCAGCTCTCTTAACCCTAAGTGAAACATTAGAGGGATAGAAAAAATTAAGAAATAAAAAGAAATGTAATACATTAGAGCTTCATGAATAAATCAAGGCGAGTAATAAGTGTTATAATGGTAAAAGCACGCGAGGTCGTTAGGACGGGCATTTCCCTCATCTCTCCATGCAGCGCCATATTCGATGCACAATTACTATGTGTATGATACCAATAATCATTATGTACGTTTATGTATGTGTTTAAGTAAAACTTATCCCTAACATCCATTAGAAAAATATATAAAATTTAATTACAATTTCTTATTCTTATGCTATATAATGATTCGTTGCAGAGTCTAATAGTGTGCTCACAGGAAATATATTAAACCAGTCCAATCACGTCAAGCCTGGCTTGAAGGCCTTGGTGTGAGTGCACCCTTACATTGTCCTCGAAATGGGGATCGTGTATTGTATTTTATTTATCACTTAATATAGATTATTTAGTAAATGAAAGAAATGTAAGATGATTATGCTGAAATTATTTGAAATCATTATTGGATTTAACTTAATTATTTTTAATTAATAAAAGTGATAAAATATGATTTTTATGAAATTATTTAAGAAACAGCTATTCTTATTTTTAAAACAATTCTCAGGCCTCTGCTGATGTATGGCTGTGAAGTCTGAGATGCGGCATTCTCTATGAAAATAAAAAAAATTACAATATTTTTAAAATAAAATCGTAAGAATTGAAATGGATGCTCCTTGGTTTGAAAGAAACAGCCAAAATTGCATCGGGAATTACAAATAGAGACAATAGAGGATAACAAAAAAAAAAGAAAAAGTTTTATGAAGTTCCACTAACAGTTCCTACAGTGAAAGGAGCAGTGACCTACAACTTGGGAAACCCAACCACAACCCGAAGACTGAAGCGCAGGCTGCTACAGGACATCCTGTTATAAATACTATATTTATCAGTTCCGTTATTGTCACTCTAAAATTTTATTTTACATTAATTTATTTTCGTTTTTTCTCTCTCTTCATCTTTTTCTTAAATTCACTTTTTTTTTTTTTCCATTAGAAGTCAATTATTTATTTTATTAAATCCACAAATGTCATTGTTTTTGTTATTAACTTTACTTTTATCTTTTATTGAGAATTAATATTTTAATCTATTTATTTTATCTTACTTTTTTTTTTTTTTTATAACATTGTATATAGTTAGGGGTGTCTTTTGTATGAGACTATACCTCCCTCCTCCCCATAATCAATTGTTAAAAAAAATGTACCTTAGTAGGGAGGAAAGGCCGATTCTGGATCACCAAATGAGCCTTTTTGGACTTTGGACCCTAGCCTCGAACCAGCCTTAACCACTTGTCCTTGGACTCTAGCCTCGAACCAGCTTTAACCACTCACGTGTCCTTGGACTTTGGACCCTAGCCTTGA
>NW_027114349.1:42212-56721 GCF_000696795.3 Halyomorpha halys | reverse complement strand
TATATTAATACAATATATATTAAACTACGAATTGGTAAACGAGAAAATCGGACAGCATTTGGCATAAAATTCAGTGATTCAAGTCACTGATATGTAAAATAAAAACTACTATACTAGAAAAAAATATTCACAGGTCGTAAAACAAGTTCAGAGGTTAAAACCAATTAAACCAATAGGAATGTTAAATATGTGTTTTAACATATATGACTATTCCAAAATTCATCTACATTCAACGACGTACTATCACACAAGGGCTTGACCATATTGTGCGCTAGAACCTCGATTATCTGTGGTAATAGGACACCTCTATTACATGAAATGAAAAGTACGGTTAAAACACTTTTATATATTACGCAGTACATACATATGTGAGTATGATTTTATGTCATAGTTTTATTAGAACTTAGGATATAAATTAATTAAAATTCATAAATTCATCGAAATAAAAATTTTCCTATCCGCACTAGTTCAGGAGTAGCAGTTGATTCTGCTCAAATAATTTCCTGAATTTTTAGTAGTGTGTAACATTAAATGTATTCTCAATTTTCATGATACCGTTTGTCTCATATTCCAAGAAATTGGTTCAAAAATAAATGTTACGTATTTTTCCGTTGAAACCAATAAAAAGAGCAGATTCCATGTCCAAAATAACATGTTTTTTCGTGTAGTCAAGAAGCTTTACCTTTAAAGGTATGGAATTTAGCTTTAGAGGCTTTTTCCCTCACGGCTCTACGGTTATTAAGGAATTCTTGAAATTGTATCACTCACAGTGAGTGTACTAAGAGAAAAAAAAATATTAATATCTCAATTTTATGTTGCAATAAATAAACTAAAACCCTGATCCAACAAGAATTTAAAACAAAACATAGGTATATAGCGTCATCCTGATTAATTTATTTAAAATAAACACAAAAGTCTATATAATTCATGAATGATTTAATCTAAGACATTTATTCAATACATATTAAAGGTAATTTTGACATCTTATGGCTTTTAATAAATAGCTCCTACTTGATGACTAGTTATAAATGATTGTTGACAATTGTAAAGCAATTTTTTAAGAGAAAGGTAAGTTATAAACATAAGAAAATATCATGAAATATTATATTTTTTATTGTAATAGATAAGAAATTGTAATTGTTCACTGAATAAATTAACGTCGTAATCTTTTCTACTGTGCATTTCTTTCATTCACTTAGAAAATCAACAAGAAATCTATATAAAAAAAGTGAAGGTTGTTGTAAATGCTTACGAAAGAGACAGATAGGAGTCCCATTTTCCTGAGCAGACTTGTAATATTGACCGTTTCAAACTTGTCTTTTAACTTAGACTGGATGTCATATCTGTTGAGTTGTGAGCTCCTACAATTTAGAACCTCTGTTTGACGGCAGTTGCGTGTAGGAGGCACCGTTTGAGAAATCCGAACGTCACTGTGTTGGAGAGTGGAACATAAAACCCTTTGAAGAATTAATCGATGCTTTAAAGTCTTCCGTTCTGTTTTCATAAAGGATTTGACAGTACTGGTAATATTTGAAATAAGAGAAAAATCGCACCATTTTTTTTTTATTGTGATTTTTGTCTTCCTTTCTTTTTACTTATTAACCTTCAGTACTTGGGTTTGAGGGAAAAGTACACTGTTTTCCATAGCAATTACGAGATTGCTGCGTTATCCTAGCTTTAACACAGAAAACAGCACAACTGAATGTGGAAGGGCAGTTATTATTAGTAACAAAAGAATGTTTTTTCTATTCAATTAAGTGGTGGTCTGGTTACTATCGGTTTTTTTATTGAAATTCTTTCTTCATTTGCTTTTAGTTTGTCTCTTGAATCTTTTTTTTTATTTATTTATTTTTTTTTTGTCAAAAGGGTGGAAATCACATTTACATTAACAATTAAATCCGATCATAATGGCAATTTAATTCCGATACCTTATTATCATTGAGGTTGTAATTACGATTTATACTGAATTTATTATAATAAAAACGAATGCCATTACCGTACTATCCGAGTGAATGTTTAAAAGTGGAAGAATTTGAGGGCTTGAAACTTTTAAAAATTACACACCTAAACCATTTTGCAAAAATCAAAAAACATATATCACTTATTAAAACAATATTTCAGTACTAATTAATTATTATTATAATGTAACTAATTATTATTAAAACTCTTGGAATCTATGACATAGTTGATACAAGAATTATGGATAGTCCTTGAATACAAATAATCCTACTAAATTTTTATAAGCATTATTTCTGTGTCTATATTTTCCTGCATTGAGTGCATGAATTGGCTTTACGATAAATTATTTTTTTTTTATTATTTTCACCTGGATTTTAAGTTCTTTCATCGCATCCTCGCGTTTATAAAGAACGTGTTTCTGAAACTTTAATAGAAGATATAAATGAAAAGAGACCCCTCAATCCAATATATCAGCGTAGAACGATTAAGTAAGAAATTTCGATTCAAAAATTTTTAGTTTTCCATTGGGAATGTACTGAGGATTTTGAGGAAATAAAGAATAAATACAAGACTCAGTCTGCAATATACAAGAGTGAATGAAGACAGCTCCCCTCCCCCCCCCCGGGAATTTGTGAAGCCCGCTAGCCAATGAGTGGCACACAGAAAAAATAGGCGTGTGAGTGATGGTGTGAGCGTACTAAGGAAGTACATCGCGCATTCCCTTGGACCTCCACGGTCTGTTGCGCCAATAATAATAATAAAAATAAAATACTGAAGATTCATGAATAAATCTCAAGCTTACAGCAAATAAAATTTTAATCTATGTGCAGCCTACCCTTACTCTCAAAGTAGAAAATGGTTTGGAAATGATATTAATTTTGTTTTTTTAATAACCGTTACAAATTTAGGGAGAGTTCTGAATTCATTGCATTAAATTAATTAATGTTTATTTCATTTTAATTTAAAAAAAAAAATACGACACCACATTAAAACACTGATTGCTAAGTAAGATATAAGATAAAATTCTATCAACTCTTTTAAAAGCTCAGTATAAAAAATCAATATAAATCAATATAAGCAGGATAAAGAAAATCACTAAGACCGCCCTTTTCTTCAATAATTTTCGATCATATCACTGATATTAAATTAATTTTACTTTAATTTATAAAACTGTAAAACTAAAGGTCATTATTTCAACTAATTTTTGTTTCTAAAAGTATCAATCTGATAGCAAATATTGATATTATATATTGATTGTACCATATTATTGTTGAACGATGAATGCTCGATTATGTCGGCGAATACATTTTTAATGAAGAATCAAAATAAACACATAATACACATAATCATACAAGGTTTTGACTAGTTTAACACTTCAACGGCACAGTAACACCGAAATAACTGTCATAAAAAGACATAAATATCCTACTAACGTCACCCAAATTTGATTGTGTCGTCATCAATGAAAATTATATAACAGGTTTATTTAATGGAAAATTCGACGTAGCTAAGCAAAATATTATCACATCACATTTAC
This sequence comes from Halyomorpha halys, assembly GCF_000696795.3. Taxonomy (NCBI): domain Eukaryota; kingdom Metazoa; phylum Arthropoda; class Insecta; order Hemiptera; family Pentatomidae; genus Halyomorpha; species Halyomorpha halys. The sequence goes on along the minus strand of NW_027114349.1, from coordinate 53,225 downwards.
GCATATGTGTATATGTGGTATGTAGACAATGTAAATCATTATAAATAAATTAAGCTTTTTCTAAATGTTAAAAAACTATTCGAAACAAAAATTCATACTATAATTACACTTAATTATTAATAAAAGCATCTTCCGATTATATCTCACTAAGACACAACCACCATCACAGCGCAGTAACATACCTTTTAATAAGCACTGACATATACAATTGGCCACACTAAAAACAATTCCAAATATAATGGTGATAAAAATGAAAATCTTTAACAACAGATGTTAAAGCTTTAATCGGAAAGTACCACATGGTGGAAACATAAGCTGGACGTGGGACTTCATAGCGCTAACAATGAGATGTTGGGTATCTTCATGATGTTTGTTATAATGTTATTTTACACACTTGAGTACTTGCCATATTACTTGTCAATAATGGATAATTCATTAAAAGAAAATTAATAACTAAGTATTGCATTTGTAAATTTGCGTTGCAATGTTACGAAACATTTCAGTTTTAGGAGTATAATAGTATAATGGAATGAGACATTTTTTTCTTATGGTTCTGATAGTAAATCAGATTTAAATATACATTAATATCAAGTAAATTTTTTGATCCGAAGCGTTCGGAAAGTCTAAATCACAGAAAACCGAAAACAATTTTTTTACTTTTGTTGACTATTAAATAAAAAAGAGTAACAATCCTTTAGCACAAAATCGTTATAATTCCATTTCCTGTAAGAAACCGTCAACATAATTTACGTTTCATCGACTAGGAGATCAAAATGACTGAAATCATGTTAATGCCTGAATAATAATGACCAAGTAGTTCAATTTTGTAATCATTTTGTTTTATAGGTTTTTTAAATTTCTGCACCATTTGTACTCTAATCATCAAACATTAAAAACTTGTTAACGATTCAAATAGTACCTGATATGAATTCATCTTAAAATCTGATCATCTGTCACAATCCTTAGTTAAATGTATCCCGTTCTGTTAAAATATCAGAGTCACTTTCCCGGGACAACTAAAGAAGGTTCGAAAACTTGAAAAAAATACCATAAAACTTTTCTTGAGATTAAAAGGAACTAACCTAAACGTTATGATACCCAGTATATTTACAAGGCATGTTATATCATAGGTTTTGATCATCATCAAACTCGCGCTAGAACTAGCCTATACTTTTTATTACACAAGATTGTTAAATCTTAACTAGGGTTCGTCGGTTTTTAAAAACCGGTTTTTTGGAGAAAATTATGAAATTCGAAAACCGGTTTTTTAGTAGAAAATATCGGATTTCTATAAAATATCGAATTATTATATCAGGCTTTAAAAACCATTAAACCTAGTTCGGTTGCAAGTGAGAGGGTATTTTCTATTTCGGGGAATTTTGTGAATAAACACAGGACACGGCTAAATATCAAATCCTCTGTTTTCAGAAATCATATTTCATTAAACAAAAAAATAAATAGAATATTCAAATTTGTATTAACATTGCCCGGAATAGAAAATACTCGGTCCTTTGCTTAATTGTCTTTAAAACTAAAATTGATTTTAATAAGTATGTATGCATAAACTTTATTTACTCTTGTCTTTCGGCTTTGATTGATACATAATTTACATTATGTAATACACAATTATATATTTTCTAATTGTTTTTAATAAGTATCCATCTGTATCTAATAACATTGTTTTTTTTTAAATAATATGGTTATTATAAAAATATGAAAATATATTGTTTTTATTTATTCGAACCCTTTGCTGAATAACTCGTTTCACTATTATAAAAATATTTACATCCTTATATTTGAAAATTATGCATAAACAACGAATAATTGTTTTTAAAGTTATTTAATCCTGGTCAACTATTATTTCTTTGTTCTACTAAATTGCATAAAAAAATTTACTATCAATAAAATTGAACAGTAAATAATTTCAGTCAAAAACTGCTTTTAATCACTCTAAATTTTCTGTTAAAATTTTTTGTTTGAATTACAGAATATTCCAGCAAACAATTTTTTTATAAAAATTCGAAACCGGTTAAAACCGGTTTTCTATAAAAATTACTATTCGAAAACCGGTTTTATAAAATGTCGGTTTTTGTATAAACCCTGATTTTAACAGTCAAACTAACTAAAAAATAGCATAATCAAATATAAAACGAAACAAAGATCAGTTTGTGCTATGATGTTTAAAAGAAGACACGATATTGGGAATTATTATATCAGCAAACGATATTTAGTAATTATATTAATAAGAAAATTTAATCATATATAATCTGTAATATTTGATTCGTAATGTCAAAAGTTATATAAATTTTAACATCTGAAGCAGTTAAAACTTTTAAGATAATAAATTTTAATAGAATACTTAACATTAAATTGCACTGTATTGTTGTATATACATAAGTTTGATACGGTAATTTTTATAACAAATTATCTTGAAATACTGGCGTAGTGTGCTGAAATTTATAAATGTGTAAACATTTTGATACTAATGTTTCGTAATGGAAAAGAGATTTCCAAAACATAACAAGAAAAAAAATTAATAATTAAATTATAGAGATAAATCTTATTTATAATTTTATCCTGTAATATTAAACTTTTAACGTAACATAAATTTTTATTTTTTCAAGAAAACTAAGCCTAATTTTGAGCTGATACGTAATGATGTTTTAATAAATTTTTATGTTTATGTTTCATAATAGGAAAGTAGTTTCCAAAACATATTTGAAATGTCTTACTATACTATATAAATTTAAGTCGTCGGGAAATAAAGGGAAAAAAATAATATACGAAAATTGAACATTAATACAGATAAAAGAGCTAATTTTAGTGGATTAAAACGTTACAGAAATGGAAAAAATATATATATAAAGAAAAACTGCAGAAAAACACAAACGTTCTCCTCGAACTAGATTTTATTAATATAAAAAAATGTTTTGATCAATTACTGTTTATTTTTCCTTCACTACATGGATTACTTTGGACTGATGATTGCAAAGTACTTTTTAGCTTATGAAATCATGAAACATATTATTTGATAAGCGCATTGTAAAAATATATTTGGACAATGCTGTCAACACTACAGCTCTGAGTAAACAATAACACAATACATTTCGGTAATGCGGGCTGGATAGAATGTTGCGCCTTCTGATAACCGTTACATACTAATATCTCAAATTATTGCAGTGATGTTAAGTACATTTCCACTAACTTTACGAACAATATAATTAAAGATTCTCTCTTTTAGGAAAATTATAACTTAAATTAAATTAAATTATTTCTTCTTACTCAACAGATTTAGAATTTATACCCAAACTTGTTGATAACAAATTTTCTTAGAATAGAGAACCTTTAGTTGTATTTTCCATAAAACTATGGGAAATGTACTCAACACCAAGACATCGATACATAGTTTGTTTTTGTTAATTTACACAATAGTGTTTAAATGTAGTTTAAAAAATAAACTATTTTAAATACAAATATATATTTTAAAAATATAAATATTTAAATTCAGTGACTAACACTTTATATTATGGATTTCTGGAAAAAGTTGTTTTAATGAGTTTTCCTTTAATTTTAGTAAGGCAAAGATAATTTTAATGTTTTGTGCAAAGTAATTTTTTTACTTTAAAGTTTTACTGTTCAATATAATTATTAACTACTAATAACAATAACACATTAAATATATGAATTTTCCCTACAGTACATAAGAAGAATAGGTGTTTGAAAGTATTATTAATTTAATCATGAAATTCACTGATGGAAATAATAAAAGTATTTAATCACAACTGTATTAAGCTCAAATAGATTACGGTTACATGATTATATTACTTAACTGATTTTTTAAAGGGATTTTGTATAAATATATAGGTTAAATTACTGATATTATTGTAATGATACTTGTGTATTGAATTCTGCTGTTTTAATAATATAAAAAAATCTCTAACTACTTTAAAACTTGAATTCATTCTTTATTTATTTGTTTTATGCATAATGTAAAAACAACAACATAAATTAAATTCTATTCAGATTAACATTAACAAGACCTTATATATTAATATTTCAAATACCGTTAATTCAATAAAGGATTTTCTATCATTAAAATCATTTTTCCCGTTGCATATTATCATAATCAATTATTATACATAATTAAATTGACCAATATTACATACAATGATATATATATATTATATTATTTTATAAATTCATTTTGATTTCTTTTTCATATTTACAAAACAATAAAACAAGATATAACCATATTTCTTACGATACCAAAATTTTATGTAATTGACAGTTGTGGAAAATTATTTGAAGATAAAAGAAAATGATAGAATAAATTTCATTATTATTTTTTAATAAATGGAATGAATATTTATGATTCAAATAATAGACTATATTTCATAACCGAAAATTATTTAATTATAAAAATATTTTTGTTTTATTTTAATGTTTTTTTTAATCTTAAGAATTCGTTATATATTTTTTCAGTAGTCTGCTTGTTTTTATTTAAATATAGAATGAGCTTTTTTTAAAATCTTATTCTTCCTGCAGATAGATTACAATTATAGTAGAATTAAAAACCGATAAATATTAATCTTTCTTCATTCCATTTCATATCAAGGTCTTTATTTTTACGATGATTTAATGGACAGTAATCTGTCATTTTTTAATTGTTCTTAAGCAATAGACTCATTGAAAGACTTATGCTTATGTATTATTCCGGATTGTAGCCCTTTCATTATAAATATCTTAACTATTTCTATTTTCTTATAAAATGTTAATGTAAATATCTCATTGAGACTACCACACTGAGATTACATTTAACTTAAAATAACAGATCAGGAATAAAAATGACTCCAGCGTACGGTAACATTTCACCTTTAATTTTATTTCATTTAAATTTTTAAAAACTAGCAAACATACAAAATCAAATTTAAAATGATCTTGTAATTGTTATAAATAAGCACACATCAAAGGCGCATTTTATTTATTTTTTTAAATATATTTACTTGTACTTTTTTTCTTTTTCTTTTAAAGCGTTATTGAAAATATTTCTTAATCCAAGAAAAATTATAAATCAAATTTAAATATGAACCTATGAATATAGGGATACAGTCTTCTAACTCTTAAAATTCTCTGACAACTTCCTAACCTGTAAAATATTTACTCACTTATTCTTGAAATGTTATATTCAAAAAGAGCATTTTAACCCATTATAATCATCTTCTGGAATCCACGAAAACCTCCGGATAATCCTTATTCCTAACAACCAACTAGCTGACTTAGGATCCTATCAAAATTTAAAAAAAAAATCTCCTATCCAAAGTTGATAGATGGCGAAGTTTTCTCAAACACCAATTTGTAAAATAGTAAGAATGTTTTTGACTAATTGTAAGATTCATCGTCAAGAAATTATAATGCCATATACCATTTCCCAAAAATGATAAGTGTGAAAAAGAATCTAGCAAAATTTGTTGAACTGTTTACTACTATTTTATTATATGTTTCTTTTAACTTATTTATATTTATGCTTTTTAATTTTGTAATAATGATTGATATTTTTTATATTATTGTTGTTGTTTTTTCTGCATTGTTTTTTAACCTGTAGTGACGACAGCCCCTGCGATCTGCGCTGACAAAAGTAGGCCGGCGATGCGGTAGGTGGCCCAGGCGTTCTGCATGACGAAGACTCCGTGCGACAGCCTATCCCAAATCACATGTCACAATACACACAACCACTGTGACTGACTACTGTGACAGTAGACGAAAACTGCGAGTGACAGAGAAGTCTGTGACTGTCCGCGCTCTGTTCCGGGCTCAGACTGGTCGACTCCCGGGTCCGCCTCTCCGCCGCGCCACCGTAGCCTATCTCTTCGCCGCCGAAGAAACGAAGGGGTTTCAGTAGTTTTTAGTTGACCTGGGTCGTTAGTGAGAATTTCCTCTATATATATAGGCAAACGTCTTTTCAATAGTTACATCATTATTGACAAAATTGACGATAAAAAAAAAGAACTGGTTAGTTATTAATTGAATGTTAAAATTTCCAAAATACCAGTAAAATTAACTAAAAATGTCAGTCAGCATTTCGCCAATTCAGACGTTTCAGGGCAAGAAACGTTAAGAATACATACACGTAAACTATATACAACACATTTCACATTGACTGTTTAAAAAAAATGACTCACTTAATTCAGACTATCCGTCACTCCATTGAACTGGCAAGTCTTTTTTTTTTAATTGTTTTTATAAGATATACTCTAACTTATCTTTTATCAGTTTCAGTCACACAATTTTATTATATTTTATTTTATTTTATTATCACACGTTTATGTGATATCTTCTTTTTTTTATTTTCATGATAATTGATGTAGTTCATCGTAAATTACGAACGGAAACATTTGATTCATGTTAAAATAATGAAGATGATATATAACATAAAAATAAAAAGTCAAATTAGAATCAATAACGATCATAATAAGTAAAATTCTAATGACTGTTTTACTACAATCTTTACTAAAGAAAAGGGTTATATTCATAAAATATAGATAAATAAAAATATTATAAGTAAAATGTTTATAATATTTCTATCAACTTCTCAGAAGAAACATTTTGAAATATTACTGCTAAGCGTATTTAATGATCAGAAAATAAAATTAGGTAATTGAGATCTTGAGGAGCCTCTATATTCTTTCGGGTCCAATGTATCTAAATTTGTAATTTAGTAGTTCGTTTGAATTTTTATTCAAAGATTCTGCTGATAAAATCGCATTTTATATTATTCCTTCTCGGTGAATCAAGAATTTGTAAACGGAAGGAGGCATTTCAAACAACCCATAATGATTTACGTACAGACTAACTGCATCTCTCGGTACACTAAACAGTGGTACGTTTGTTTTCACAGCTCATTTATTACTGTAGATAATAGATAAGGAACTATATTGGGCATCCATAATAAAAAGGACACAATCCTAAACATGTCATTTTTGAGTTAGTAGCTCTCTAGATCAGTTCCAAGAATAGTTAACAGAAATTCAAGATAGAATTATTATAAATGGTTTAAAATGCCTTCATTGATTCATAAAATAGAAGTTCATGGAAGAAAAATTATTAGTAAGTATGATTTCACCAGTAGATACATGGATATTTTAATAACCAAACACAAGAAGCTCTAAATGGAAAATAAAATACACCAGGCAACCTCAGACTCAATAAAATCGCGGTATTATCAATAGGTATTTTATTTTCGGATCATTAAATACCCCGACGAGTAATAAATGTACTACTGGAATAAGTCGGAATATGTTCTTTCAACGCAAGTACTGTCAGTCTTTTGTGTGACAGCTATCAAACAGTAATATAATCTTCTCACACCATTGACAAGTTCAAATGTTAGTGTCGGTCATAATTTATTTTCCGCCAGATCCAATAATTTTCTAGATACGACCGAAAACTGATAAAATACACGATTGTTACAATATTTGATGATGTTACTATACAACAGGTAAACAGGAACAAAGAGGTCATGTTTTATTTTTAATAACTGTTTTATTTTTTAATGATTATGTTTTATTTGTAAGGAGTAGATGTCTAATTCGAGTGGACTAATATTTGCCCCCTTCATATCTAAGTAACTACAAGCTTTAGGAAAATAACGTTAACCATAACCTTTTTTATAACAAGTCTTATATACCTTAATTGTTTAGGAATATATTTTTTAGCAAATCCGTTTTGAGATACCCACGGAAACTGATGAAATATACATTTTTTACCTCCCAATCTAAACCTGACACATAAATTCGTGTGATTTTTAATTAAATAATTTCCTGATGGTACCTGTGTTTTACCTGACCATCTTTGACACTGTGGGATGTTATTTTATTGGTAACTAAACTGTTCTAACTAGAGTAGAAGATCATGTTTTAATTCCGTGAATCCACCAAAAAATTAAAGTTAATTCCCTCAGGTAGGAATCGAACCGGCACTGCTGCTAATTACTGGTTTCTAAGGCTACGCCTAGGCATAAATACAGCACACTCTGTACATACAGCACACTGCTTCGTTATAATTAATTTATTTAGTTCCTGGGTTCGCATTTTTGTCTAATTTGTCTATAACAATACACTCTGATGAATAACAAATAATGATAGATAATTCAAGATACTTTGTTTTCGCTATTTTATTGTGTCAAAGCAATCTGTACCATTATTACAGGTTTAGTGACACTAGTCTAGTATTGATAAAAAGAGATTCCATAGAAATAATAAATATTTAAAACTTTAACTCTTCCGTAGTAAACTGGGTGTTTGACCTATTATTCGATGTTTCAATTCGCTAAACGTAGACTAGTAAATATGCACATAAATTATTAAATTCATGTTTGAAACAAATTTGAGGTATCGTTTCTGGAATCTTCAAATAATATCCTAAAAATATTTAATTATTTGAAAAAAAGAAGTCTGTTGTATTTTTTAATATAAAATTGAGCACAATTAGGAATAAAAACAACCAGTTGTATTGCTGAGTACTAATAATAGTATGTTCACATACTATCTATCTATTCATAAGTAATATCGTTCAAATTGTATCAAATATGGCCACTAAGAATTATTTAAGCAACCTGCCCACGTACAAATATCTGTCGCGAGTTTGTGGAGCATAGGTAGATAGTAGAAAGTACAACATTTATCAATTTACACAATACAAGTGGCTGCAACAGCTTCCACTATCACTATTACTGACACCGTTGAACGAGGGCTTTATTAATTAATCAGGTATATTTCGGAATTGATATATTTCTGAACGACAAACATTATATAATATTCTGCTAGTAAGCTGGTCATACTAAAATACAATCTTATCGAAGTTTAAAAACCTCATTGATTCGTATACCGAATATACGATATCCTGTTATCGATTTTGTGATATCAATATTCCTGTTACATTTTACAATAAACAATTATTGAACTGTTTCAAAGCTAAACTTTCGTAATAACCAGATAAAGTAAGACGGAACTACCAGTAATTAAAATCTATTGAGACGGGACTAATCCCTTTGTCAAACTGTTGTCGTTATTTACTAAATTCTAATTAATTATCAGCTTAGTAGCTCAGTTTCACCTCAGCATTTTTACAACATACTCGGCCTCTCATGAATTACGTATAAGTAAATCTTACACTTAATATTTCGTCAAACCTGCATTTTGGAACGTGCAGTGGATCGAATCTCTTAACGGAACTGATCAAAAGCTTAAGAATTGAAATTTATAAAAGTAGTTAGGGAACCACTTGTTAGTAAATCAAATTGACATTAAAATCAAAGATAGACGTTCAGATAGACATTAGGGAATATTGATGAGTTACCAAAAGAATTTTGAAATTCAATCATTTGAATTTTGAAGCGGATGGTGTACTGAAAAAGTTGAGGGGAAGCAACCAGTAATTCTTTCATATCTTGCGTTTCACTTTATTCTTGAAGGTACAATGTAGCCAAAATCGCTTCATGTTTGTTACGAATCGAAAGAGAACTTCCCTTCACGAGGAGCTCACTAATCCTTGCAGTTTGATATCTGGTTTAAATGTAAGCGTCAGTGAGGGAGTCCTCCTACATAAAAGTTATGGTAGGACAAGGCCTCAATACAACCTTAATCCTAACTCACTATTTATAATAATAAAGCCAGTATCATTCTAGTAAGCGTGCGTTATAATTTTTTTTTTTTTTTTTTTTTTTTTTGCTTTTTTAAAGCTTTTCAGTCCAAGGGCTCGTAAGCTGTGTCTACACCCGGGAAGTCTTCACTGATAGACGATTTTTTTTTAACTGTTCTCTCATCAAGACTTTCTTTTTCCTCCGGCTTTCTTTTCTTTTATTTCTCCTTTATTGTCACTTTTTTTTTTACTGACCAAAATGGTTTATGGTGATGGTCAAACACAACCCACAGCCCGTAGTGAGGCCACCAGTTCTACAGATCCCGGCGGCGGTTCCGGTATTACTCCCGCTGCCAGAGACCACCCTCACGGCTGCTCACGCCAGTATGTTGGCTAAAATGAAAGTGAGAGCAACAACCTCTCAGGATATTAGCCTCTCAGACCTGGAGCGGTTCCCATGCGAAATCGGTGAGTTAAATCGCTTTATTAAAGGTGGAGATCGCATCATGGAGAGGTTGGCAGCTGGACAAGAATGACGCGATTTCCCTCAAGGCAACGCTCATATGCTGGATCAAGCGAAGTATTTTCGACCATATTCAGGCAGATAAGGAAACAGCATGGCCAGTAGTGAAGGAAAGATTAAAGAAGGCCTATGCAAGAGGTAGATGGTCTTCAGAGGAAGATATTTTCTACATGCTGCGGGAGAGTAGAAAGCACGGGATGTCTAACGGATAGTACAGACGTAGATGTAAAGATCATCACTCCGATTTTTATCAATCCAAGTTAAAAAACTTACACTGGAGGCTTTATATAACGATCTTTTCTATTAGAGACTTTTCTATAGTTACCCTAAACCATTGGATAATAATATTCGATGAAAAATTTTCATTTTTTTTTTTTTTGTCAATTTTAAAATTAAATTAAATTGAGTAAATATAAAAATCAATAAAGTTTAAATAAAATTATATTTTATACAGCAAGTCAAATTTAGCCAATAAAAAAAAATGAAACGTTTAGTTTGGTTCAGAAAGAAGTTAAAGCTGCTTGATTTTATTTTGTCTTTCAAAAAAATATTATTGTTATTTCAATGGCTTTTCTCTGATTGGAATCTCTGTTTGAGAATGCCATTTTAGAATCTAAATTATACCAAAATTTGCTAGTAGTTGCTAAACATTATTAAAATAAAAATAAAAATATTAATGGAAGATTATTGATTGACCGTGTGTACTTCTTTTTTTCACTTTTTTCTGCATTTCAGAAGCCCATTTTCTTGTCACTTCCTTTATTCTTGTTTTTCTAAATTCTCACATTTTTAATTTCTTTTATTTATTTGTTTATTTTTATTTTTATTTTATTTATTTTTTTATTTTTTTTTAA
>NW_027114349.1:36176-41467 GCF_000696795.3 Halyomorpha halys | reverse complement strand
TTTCCTTTTGTAATTATGTGTTTGTATCTTTTTTAGCCCTGACGAAGCCCTGCAACGTGGGGCGAAACGTTGGCTCAATAAAATAGTATATTCTACTATTTGAGTTTTTTTGACCGCACCCGGACCATATTCCTTTCAAAAATATTAATGTTTCAAATATGCAACGTCATAATATTTAATTCTAATGGTACTCTACATTTGATATTATTTTCAAGTTCATAATGAAAAAACATTATATTCTTGGTGATCACTGGAGTTAGTATACTGAAGAAAATCATATGTCTCGTAATACTCAAAGTAAGTTTTACCTTAAGGGTTTGTTTCACAGCTACACTGGGATCTTGGCAAGGTCGAGGTTTTGCCGACATTAGCTATTCATAAGCCGAGTCTGATGAAAGCGCTGGCGTGACCCCCATGCCGAAAGAGTATGCAGAAAAGTGTGGCAGCATTTTACTTATTTCGTTACTATTCTAAATTTAGAACTAAACTAGAAAGAGGGTTTTTCAGTGTCACCAATGAATTTTAACAAACTCCGTTTCTAATGTACTGAAGATCTTTCAGTTTTTTTATTCAATAAATTATTAAACAATAAATTGGCGAATTAGTAAGTATTTTTTCATAGATAATTGTACAAAATAATCTTATATCAATAACCTTTTATAGCCAGACGTTAACAGTCATGTACCTTTAGTCATCAGCTATTTAACTTCATTCGTCTGTCTTTATATATGAGTGCATGTACGAATGTGTAAAATCTCAGTCTAACAGAAAGGGATAATAGGCTTAATTCCATTTTTTCAATGTAACTATAGTACAGAATGTGTACATAGAGGTTTAGCAGAGGAATAAACTAAGTCTTTCAACTAAACCATGAATGTTGTAACATGAGGAGGCCTCTCACCTCCGGATTTTAAAATAGTACCATCTAGAATGAATATTTCATAAATATAATAAATATTACAGGTAACCTTAAAATACCAAAGGTAGTAAAAGGTAATACACAACACGATTCATTTCCTTTCTTTTTCACAATAAAGCACTCACTATTTCTATGTTTCTTTCTGTTCGGAAAAAAAAAAAAAACAACAACCATGAGTGTTGTTAACCGTTCCCTCTACTTTTTTTTTTAGGTTTTTTGAACCAACAAACTGATAAGAGATGCCGAAACCCGGTTAACCTTAAGATACCGGAGCAATTTTTTTTCCATCCTTTTTCTTTTAATTTTTATATTTTTTTCATCTTTTCTCTTATTTTATCTGAAATACGACTAGCAATAAAATTTTAGGACCAACAGTCCTGAAACTAAATGCGCTTAATCGACATGCTGCTGACAACCTACCTCTGGCAGTGATTTCCCCACTACCAGATTAGCAGCAGTTCAGGTCTCGACGTCAGAGTGGACAAATGTCGTACGGCAACCGCCTAGAACTTTATATAGTTTCCGACACAAAACGGTTCACCGGTAAGATGGGGGGACTGAGCCATTTCCTGAAAGAAGGTGATAGACTAATCTGTCGAATAGAAGGTAAGTGAAGAGCTGCGGAGGTATTAAGACCTCGAACCTACGGAAGAAGATACTGTGGCAGGATTCCATAGAAGAATGGAATGGATGGTGGCTGGCGAGCCAGAAGGACGCCACTCAGTGGAAGTTACTTCCCTACGTTCCCTTCAAGACTGAGAGAGAGTTGGGTCCTCGCAGGTCCTGACAGTTCTGAGGAAAGCTGCAAAGCTTTGGGAAAAACATCAAATATCGGTGATAAGTGTAGAGTCACTGGACGAATGCGGATCAGGAGGGCTGAATCTATCAGATGCAGGCAGACAATGTGTAGCCCCATCTAAAAAGCCCTCACCCGTGTGCGTGGCTGTACTAAGGTGCAAATAAAATCGTACTCTCCCCTCTAATTAATGATATTATACTTATAAAATAATGTTTGTAAATAAATAAATAAAAAATGAAGATTACTGGCTGCAGTAATATTCGTAATTCTAGCCCACTACCCCACAGCTGCAAAACCACGCATGGTAGAAGTGCCAGGAAGTGAGACAAACAAACAAAATCGTAGGTAAGATGAAAAGAAGTCAAGAAATCAGATACAGGCGGATAAAGAGACACAAGAGTGTGATCATTCAGTGATGAGTCAGTTCATCTGCGATCACCACAGAGGCAATCAAGTGCGCGCTGAGGGTGATATTGTCTCAGGAAGGTGACGGAGGTGGGCATCTCGTGGTACACACATGTAGACGTCTCACGATCACTGAAAATAGGTAAAGGTATGCTCTGGAGAGGCAAAAGTTTGGAATCTTGTGTGCCATTCTAGACGGTACCTTGTTCAGAAGCAGGTTCCGAGTGCTTAACGAACATAGGTAGTTTGTAGACTTCTTCCTTGACAAGAATAATATGTTGGAAAGAGCCATTGAGCCAATCTAACCATAACTATGAATTATGTGTATATGTACTTCGAATTCCTTTTATAGTATTATGAAAATTAGAATTAGTTAAGTAACTTTCAGATTTTCCCATTTATAAAAGTATATTCTTCGAAAAGGGATGGTATGTTGAAAATGTGAATTGTAATATGTTCTGATATTTGTTATTTAAAATGCCCTAAATTAATTGTTATGACATCAATCAAATATTAATTGTTATGATAGTATTTAAAGAAATAATTAATGTCATTTTATTTATTTTAAAAAGTATATTTTTTAATATTATATCGTTTATTAAAAAAACTAACATTATATGTTTTACAGAAAAAAATCGCTAATGAAATGATTAAATAATACATACAAGCATTAACAAATCATTAATAATCGCATCAGGATCTTCGCCTGTTAAATTTATTTATTTTTTATATATTTTATTTAAATTAAATTCTTTTAATTTTGGAATAGCAGCGATACAATTTTAAACTTGGATATTATAACGATTGTACACATTGGAGTTTTTATCCGTTTAAACAATAAATTTATTGCCAAAATGATAGGGTTGAAACAATTTAGTTGCCTAATCTGTAGCCTAAAGTTAACGTTCGATTGTGTGCGTCTAGTTTGTTTATGCTATCGGTAAATCTCATACGTTATGAGTCTAATGTGATGTTTGATGCATTGGATGTAAATAAATAAATAAAAATAAACAAATAATTCAAAATATTTTGTTAAAATTTGTATATTGAAGGATTATTAACTTATATATCAGTGCATAATTTTTGCTTCTTTTTTTTATTAAAATTTATTCGTTAAATGGACAAAATTTCGAATAAAACGGCGGTAATATCTATCTAATCCTAGAAATGCTTTATTTTGAGCAAACTCTGTTTGCTGTTACAAGTTATTCTAAATAATCAATTTCCTTTTTTAAAAACTCCGTTTTATCTAGTTGAATTTTTAAGGAGAACTCCCTTAATATTCTAAAATATATTTTTAAAATGATATGTTGATAATGTTCCTAACCAGATGAATTACAAACTACTATGTCATCAAAATATGTTACACAAGTTGTAATACTCATAATTGTATCGTGAATTACTCTCATAATCATGATTTTTTTTCTAATAAAATTTGATGATATAAACTGGTTAAGTCTATAGTGTAAAGATGGTTACTTTTTCCTTATTTATCAGTAATGTTAGGGACAGGATACTTATCATCAATAGTTATTTTAATTTATTTCCTATAAGCAATTAAAATTCTCCATTTGTATGTTCCGCATTGATTTATCTATTTTATTTGAACATTAATTTTTTTTTATCACCCTCCTTTTACGTTATTTGATCTAAAAAGTACCGATAGATAATACAACAATATAAATATGTATACAATAATATTTATAAATATCATTTTATTACCAGAATGACATTTTAAGGTAGGTCGTGGAATCTGCTGTATGCAGGAGAGCATTGTGGCGCTTACCCGCCGTCTGCGTCGTCATAAGTGGGAAGGGGCCTTTCTACTATTGATAAATCCATGCTTTAGCTTAGATTGAGTCTGAACCCCTTCTCTCAGTGAACAAGTCGACCTTCCCACCTCCAACGTTTTGGGGACAATCTCCCGGTAGAGTGGGTTTTGCACAGGCTTTTAGCCCCTATCTAAGAGTTTGATGTGACATCGGCCTATGAACTCCGGAACACAGGGAGCTGGAGTTCTTGGTAGATGGGACTATTCCTAGTCCTCTGCGAATTCCCAAGCTAACTTAAAAAGTGGTTAAAATTGAAAAAAAAAAAAAATGAATCCCTGCCTCCTGCTCTCCGTGGCAGCCTTACTTATCTTATTTTTGACACAGACGCAGAGTTTTTTGGTTGATGAACAACATGTCACAATCTCAAAAGAGGAGACCATGACATGACGGTGGCTATGAATTTTTTATCTGTAACAAATGGACTCGAATAAGCAATTAATTTTCAAGTCAACAATTCCAGAACAATTATTCCAATAATAATATTTGAATTTTTTTTTTAAATTACTTCAATGATATATCTTTTTTTTTAATTCATTTATCATCGAAATAACAAAATTGGTCGTTATTAGTGATAAAGGTATTTATTTTTGCTAATTGATATTAAATTAATTAAGTAATAAATTAATATAATTACTCAGAATTCTAGGTCATACTTTTTGAAACGTTGAAATGAGGAGATACCTTGACAGTCTTATGAATGATTGTAATTTAGATTTTAGCGATTTAGCGACATCGGTGTAATGCAGTTTTAGGCAGAGAGATGGGAGAGCTATTCCGTGTCGATAAGCTTTTTAAGGGACAAGGACACTAAGTTTACGCACTTAACAGCCGTGACGGGCCTGAGTGCCATCAGTTGTAAACTGTTTAAAGCTTGTTGCCTACATAGGATCTGCAGCCAGTTATCGGCGTTGCCTTTCGTTCTCTGTGAGAGTCACCGGTGTAAACAATCCTGTTGACAAATGACCGGGAGGTTATAAGATTAGGGTTTTAATGGATTGAAAAAAAGAAATAAAAACACCTAAAACTCTTCAAGTTTTGAATCAACTTATAAAATAACTTCTAGCTTCAAAGTGTTTATGTACTTATCGTCCCTGTTCGATCAAAAATCACAAACTGACTCACAGACTTTATGTAGTTAGTGAGTGCTTCCTGAAAAGAGAGAATATAAAAAAAAATGTGTGTTTGTTTGTTTGTTAGTTTTGAAAGGGCGTTTAACAGCCTGGTCATCAACGCCCGTTGGTTGTTGTACTGATCCGCACCAATTATAATTAAATTTGTGGCAATTATTAAGTTGTTTAATAATCGTTACGATATTGGAAAGGATGGTGAAAAGCAG
>NW_027114349.1:27877-35336 GCF_000696795.3 Halyomorpha halys | reverse complement strand
TATGGGTTGTGTTTGGTGTCACAAAGGCAGATCCTGTTGCGTTATCTGACTTGGAGCCATCTGTATATATAGCGGTATGTTCCGGTAGAGTTTGTAGCAGTTCTCGGAACTTTGCTCGATATTTTGACATTGTTGCATTTTGTTTGCGGTATTTAGATAGTTGGAGATTTACATTTGGACGTTGGTAGGTCCAGGGGGGCGAGTTATTTTGTAGTATGTTGGTGGCTATTGTTTTTAATTCTGTGACAGCGGCCGATAATCGTTCAGCGAGGGGTAGTGTTGTATTTATCTTCTGCTGGAACTGTCTAGAGAATTTAGGATTGAAAATTTACTTATAAGTTGGATGCGAGGGTTTCGGGGAAAAATAATATATTTAATTAATAGAATTAAAAATAATTTAATTAAAAATAGATAATAGTTGTCGTCTAAATAGTAGGGGTAATATTCCAGATTCAGCACATAAACTTAAAATTGGACTGGTCCTAAAGGCACCTATGGCAAATACCTTGTAGATTCATAATGACCACATTCCAAGGTGAAAGCGGCCTTATGCTTGTCCCTAGGGTGCATCTTAATTTGGGGTATACTATCTCCAAAGACGGCCAGACATAAAGAACGCGTTGGCTCTGAAATGGATGACGGTACCCAAAGACGTGAAAAGAGAGCGACGACTGGTAGGAGCGCTGTACTATTACCGAAGGTTCGTTCCGGAATATCTTAACAATTAACTGAAGAAAGGGAAAACAATAAAGATAACACCTCAGATGGAGAACTATGTCCGAAAGTGCACAGAGAGAGGCTACCGAGTGAGGGAACCGGTCTTGGCACTGTCTAATTTCAAGAAAAAAATTTACTTCACGACCAATGCAAGCGAATACGCTCTCGGGGCGGCGTTATCGTAGGAAAACGAAGACGGAGAGTGATCCATAGCGTACGCGAGCCGACGTCTCAACGATGTGGAGACCCGATAGAGCGCTCTGGAACTCGAGTTGCTGGGAATCGTGTAGGCGGTGGAACACTTTCGGCCATGAATTTTTGGGATATTTTTTCGGGTACACTCCAACCACAGAACATTGCATTGGATTGGCAAACTGAAGGAGATATCTGCCAGATGGAAGAGGATCCTCAGCCAGTAAAACATGGACATTGTGTACAAGCCCGAGAAGGACAACATGAAAGTCGATGAATGGTTGTAATGGTTAATAATATCGAGGATGAGCAAGTTGAACCATCTGGAGGGGGAGATAGTTCCTAAGAGAGGGCGCGCATGAAACGCTAGACAGCGGGAACTGGGTTGTTGGGTTGATAATGCCAGGCATGAGGGAAGAGATAAAAGCACAGGATGTGGTATGGCACCTCAACTCGTCCGGACATCCCAAGATCAGGGGAAGGAAAGAGCGGTTTCATAGCACACTCAGTGATTATCAGAGGGTATATGAGATGGAGTAAGGTTTGGAGCCAGACGTTACAATGTCAAAAGCGTACTCAATAACAATATTTTCCCCATTCGAAATTCTTTTCGGACATCGTGCGCATCAACGGCCATCAAGGGCCATGACTGTGAACGATATAGAGCTGAGAAAATTTTGGAACAAAGTGCGCAGTTAGAAGACTGAGAAATGCACAAGGGTGGCACGGGAAAACTTACGCGTCCGCGACACCATGGGAGCGGTTAAAATCGGAACAATAGTGTACCTAAGTTAGGTTCTAATCGGTGTAAGGAGTAACAACGTTACGAGGGATCATTTAGGGTGATAGTAATTATGAAGCACAATGTTGTTGCAATTGAAAGTCCCCAGAAGCCAAAGAAACGGAGAACCGTTCACATTCAACAATTGAAGCTCCCAGTATCAGAACCGTGAGCTTGACTGTCCGCAGCTGAGCACAAAATGATCTTTGTATATACAATATTGTTTTTGTTTTGTTTGGTTTTTTTCTGTTATTATTTGATATAAGTTAGTTTTAGGAATTTAAATTTAATTATAATTTTAGGGCGTTTTTGTTAAATATTATGTATCTTTGTAAATACCATTTTTACGTGATTTTTATTATTATTTTGTAAAATTTTCTATAATCTTTTTTTTTATGTAAGTTACTCATGGGACCTTATTTTATTTGATGTTTTCAGTGTAAAGTGTACTCATGTATGAATTGGTGGAGCTTTCGTTAACTTTTTTTTTTTCTAATATTTTGGTTCATATGTAATTGCATTTTATATTATTTTTAGTTTATGAGGATTGTTCGTAAACTAGTGGAGGGGAATTACAGACTGTCAGCTATGAATATTAGCTGACCAGATACCTAATCAGCTGTTCACTGTGTATATATAGGGAGGTAGATCCCATCAATAAATAGTGTTGATTTGATGTTCATAGTGAGTTGTTCTCTCAACCTATTTCCCTTTTTTATAAGTCTCTTCACGCAGTCATGTAACTTAAATTTAATATTAAAATGTAATATATAATGTTGCTAATGTTATATATCTGTAAAATTTCAAAAAAATAAATTTTTATGCTTTTCTTATAGCGACCAATATCTCAAATAGTGATGAATGTTCGGTTAATCTTCAACAAAAATAAATTTCATGCTGGCTTATGGAATTAGATTAGGCTAATTGCCAAGACCGGATACCTTTACAATTGAGTGTATTATCATTTTCTGTAATGAGATAAACGATTACAAAAAGTAAATAAACAATGTCGCTTTGTTGTGATGCAATATTTTTGACAAATAGTTTGTATCGACTCACGAGAGCTTCAAAATGTTTGTAATAAATAATAATAGTTTCGGAATAATCATATGTGTAATATTGCAGGATAAAGAAGTAAATGCAATGTAAGTTTAAATTAAAAACTGAATTAAGGGAACTGTACCCGGTAAATATAATTCAGGTATCCAGGTTTGGGGCGTATAAAATGGGCGGGTAAGATTGTAGGGCTTGGTAAGCAGTGGATCCCTAAAATGTGTAATAAACACTCAATGACGGGTAAAAGTCCGAGGGATAGTCCGAAACGTAGGGAGGATTGCGTAGTAGAATTTTGTTTGGAGGGACGTCACTGGAATTATGTATGTACAAAGCGATTGGTGGTATCGGCATCGAATCTTCGGGTTCGCTAGGCCGTTTTTGTTATTATTATTATTTAATTGTTATTATTATTATTATTAAATTGTTATTATTATTATTATTATTAAATTGAAGGAGTGGAGCTTGAGAGCCCGTGGGATGTAGACGTGTGATAGGTTATGTTCTCTCGTGTGTCTTCTTTCTAGATTAAAGTGGTTATCATCGGAAACTTGTGTGATCTATCAGTCCTGATAGATACTTGGAAGAGTTCATTTGAGTATTACTTAATTTTAACGAAGGATTAAAGAGATAATAGCGTGTTTAAGGGCGACCACGTGCAATCAAAACACGGCGTCTTGGTGGCTTTGTGTGAGCCGGAAGAGTTCGGGTCCTCTCGTGCCGGGGATACCCGAAGGTAACCGAGTACCTATGGTAACTCGTAGACTGAAATAAGTTCCCCTGGATTGTGTGTAACTGGTTGAGTCCCGAGGGACTTTAGTAGCGAGTTGGGACTCCCAGGAGACAGGAGAAAGTACACAGGAGAGTGGGTAAATAATTTATAAATAAACTTTTGTGATTTTAAATTATATAAATAAGTGGTTTTGTTTATTTACATAAGTATGTTGCTCTGTTTTTTATTGTATATGTTTCTAATTTTATTTTGCTCTAGTTTTTAGTTTTTAAGTTTTATTTATTTATTTTAATATAGTTATTTTATGTTTATAGTTTTAGAACAAATTTAGGTTAGGTAACTCTGAGATTAAATTAAAGTGAGTGGACTAGTAGGAACTTGGTGTTGTGAAAGATACTAGGACCTTATAAAAGCACAATGGTAACAGAAAGTGTGTTAGAAATGGAAGCAGAGAAGCAATCGAAGGAAACACAATCCACAGCTAAAAGGACTCGGGTTGCATCACCCGTTAATGGAAAATCTGAAATGGATAAAGCGAGTAGCATACTTAACGACACTAAACATATTCAGGAAAACCTTCGGGCGTACATACAGCGTAATGAAAAGAAAACCGTTATGAGCATTCGCGATCATATCAACAAAAAGATCCAATCAATTGTTGATCTGTTGGCAACATTACTTCATGGGTTTAATGAAGACAGCAACAGTGAAATCCCTGCTATTGTGGAGAAGGCGATTTGTGAAATATTTTCATCACAACGATTCCATAAGCTGCCCGCGGATGTAATAGTTGAAACTTCTATACCAAAAGCTTTGACATCCACATCACCGGATGATACAACGCTTCGATGCCTAGAATCTAGGGCTGGTGTTTATAGCGAACCGCAACAAGCGTGACATAGCTAAACCTTCACCCTCAACTGTAGCTTTTGAGGTATACACTAGCAAAAGAAACAGGAAAAAGGCCAAGGTGGCAAGTAAAAAGTCGCAAACAAATATAGACAACAAAATGGAGCGAAATCTGGTACGTGATAAAAATAAACAAGTGAGAACAATAGCAGAGATAGTTAAATCCCTGCCAAGAAAGCCGACACACACTCCGCATTCAACATATGTTACCATCAGTGGTTCGAGCAAGAACCCAATAGATGTTATTAGCAAGCTGCCGTCAACTGAAGAAATTGGTGTTAAGGCTGCTATAGTCCGTGCAACCAAGGAGGGGTCTGTTTTAGTTCGCATGGATGATTGTGCTTATGCCAACAAAGTGATTGGGTGGCAGGGACTACGCGCTCAAGGCTTACAAGTGAGGCTAGCTCTGAGGAAGAAGCCAAGGCTAGAGGTGCAGGAAGTTCTTCACTCATAGACTTCAGCGGAACTAGTGAGATTTTTATGGGGCAGAATACCCGAGAAGCCAGACTCTATTCGACTGATCATCGATGACCTTCGGCCACTTTTCTCCTCAGTGGCAAGAAATGGGTTGAGCAAGAATTGGGTGTTGGAAGTGCACCCAACCGAGCAGCCAACCATGTTCGGTTTCCGCTCTTAGAAATGGAAAGCATAAATGGATGGTGGAACATGACTACCTTGATGTCCCCCGATGCAGTAGATGTTAAGGCTATGGCCACACTAAAGCCGCATGCACAGTAGATGCTGTTGTATGCATCTGGTGTGGTCACACGATGAAGGAATGTCCAAAGAAAAAATAAGTGGATGGCCCGCTGTGCATTAATTGTCAACGAGCGAAACCTCCTATTAGCCAACAAAACACAAGGCGGGCAGCAGAGATTGTTCTGTGCACTTAAAGTGGGCTAATGAGGCAGCAAAAAGGACTTTTTATGAGTAGCATTTACATTCTCCAGCTCATCATGGGCCTCTCTCACAACGATACGATATTATGGCGATCCAGGAACCGAGCTGCCGTGGAAACTTGGAAACCCCTCACTTCAAGGGTTTTAGTCCTAAGCAGTAGAGAGAGGAGGCCCAGGACTGCTATAGTAGTTAATAATCCGAACCTCGATGTGATGGATCTGGGACAATATATCACGGCAGATTCCGTAGCATGCTGACAGGTGGGGAGATGGCACCTTTATGCTGGTATCGGCTTACCTACCAAACGGCAATAATATTGACGATGACATAGCTGCCTTGGAGATGGTTACCGTTAGCTCTAGAAGCGTAATAATCTGCTCCAACACAAACTCCTGGAACTCGATATGGGGATCCAGTCGAACAAATAGAAGAGGTGCTAGGCTTGAAGAGTTTATTGCGAAGAGCCAGCTAGTAGTATTGATGAAACTTCTGCAATCCCTACATTTTCTTGTGTAAGGGGGCAGAGTTGGATTGATGTGACGCTGGCCTCGCCCATAATAGCGAACCGAATTATTGATTAGGTTCACATATCTCAGACGATTTCCGATTGAGCTATAGCTTTCAAGCTTACAGAAGGCCCCGAAAGTTTCCACGGCATTGAGAAGGGGTACATAACCCGAGGAGCAAATTGGAATGCTTTCCGGTCTACGTTGGAGGGAAAATTAGTTGACGAGGAATGGGATGCTGCGGGAACGGTCCAACCCGATTACTTAGACTACCGAGTGACCAGAATCACATACATTATTCGTGACACCGCTGAGGAGTCTCTCCGGCACCGGAAGGCAAGGGATCGACCTGTCTCATTGTGGACGCCGGCCTTAACCACCATGAAAAGAGAGCTATACAAGGCCCGGCGGTCATACCAGAGGTGTAGTTGTGATGAACGCTGCTCTCCGTGACGAGTAAAGATCTAAGGCCAGGGAATATCGAAACCAGGTGCGGTCACGTAAGCGGAAATCTTGGGATGAATTCACCGTCGAGGAGTCATCCAAGAATCCCTGGGATATACCATATAGGGTGGCGTTAGGTAAGCTGACCCCGCTGCAGGTAATCTCAGCGTTGAAGCATGGAAGTAACCAATCATCTATTCTGGACGAGGTGTGTAAGATGTTCATCGAGGAAACCTACCCAAGGGATAACCCATCCCAAGATAATGAAGAGGATAGATTCATAAGGGACGCCACGATATATCGACCTGGTACGGAATTGTACCCACTGTGTAACATATGGGATCTCCGTGTTGCTGTAGCTAAGCAAAGGACTGGTCTTGCTCCTGGTTTGGACATTATTGACGCAGTAATGATGAACCATAGCATCCCCTGCATTGAAGAAAAGCTGTTAGCGGTGTTCAATGATTGTCTGGATAGAGGACACTTTCCAAGAAGCTGGAAAATTGCTGAGGTCAAACTCATTTACAAAGGATGAGATAAGGATAAGCAGTTAGCCAAGTCTTATAGGCCTATATGCCTCCTCCCCGTAGTAGGCAAAGTGTTGGAAACCATGATGGTCACGAGCCTTCGACCAGTCTTCTCAAGAGCTAGCCATCCACGACAGTACGGATCCACTAATGACAGAAGGACCGTAGACGCCTTGCTGAGAGCGCGTCGTGACGTTGAAGAGAGGGTGGAGAAGTATGTTATGCTCCTCCTGTTTGATATATCTTCTGCCTTTGATAGCGTGTAGTGGCCGAGCATACTCCAGCAATTGCAAAACAATGAGCCCCGAACAACTTGTACGACCTCTTAAAGAGTTACCTTGAGACCATAACGATAAAGATACGAGGCAACTTCCATGAAATCGAAGATACCATGGAAAGAGGTTGCCCTCAGGGCTTTTTCCTTGGTCCTGCTCTGTGGAAATTGGTCTTTGACGAGTTGTTGGGGGTGCTTGAAGAGGAGCGGTTCCCTGCCACAGCTTATGTAGCATGTTAGCGACGGTGACGGTCCCCGGGGTCCGATAGTGTTCTGACCGACATGCCGAGTGAAAGTTTTCTGAAAATGATGTATCTTACGAACGCTGTAAAAACCTTATTTTTCAAAATATTTTCATGGGAATTGAACAGGATTGAAGCTACGAAGTTCTTCTATAATTGCCAGTGCTTTTCGATTGATGGT
>NW_027114349.1:15852-26638 GCF_000696795.3 Halyomorpha halys | reverse complement strand
AAGTGCAAACCTCGCTGTTTAGAAAAACTAACCTGGTGATTATTAGCCTTCACATTAGAATTCCATATCGGTCGCCGGGGTCCGATACCGGTGTTAACGTCAAACTACACATTGGACGCCGGGGTCCGATATCGTTAGATGTGAGATTTACAGATTCTTTATGCCGTAGCTAACGTGGTAGATGACCTTGTTGTAGTAGTAGCGTCGAACAGCAGAGCCAGATTAAAAGATGAAGCTAGTCGGTGCGCCAACCTAATAGGAGCGTGGTGTGATAAGAAGAAGTTGAAGATTTGGCTGTTGCCAAGACTCAAGCTATACTCGGGGAACGACAGACAGGGCCCATCCTATTACTCTCAGGATACAAGCAGAAGTGATACGACCCAGTGAGGTTGTGACATACCTTGGCGTAAGTCTTGGTAGAAAGTTAAATCTGACACCTCATTTAGATTATATGAGAAGTAGGGTAGCCGTTGCTCCTAATGGACTCAATCGTATAGGGGGCGCATTTTGGAGCCTCAGATAGCCAGCAACATTGACCATCTATAAAGTAGTAGTTGTGGGTATCTTGAGATATGCATCCCCTGCATGGAGGCGATATCTTTCGAAAAGGCAGAAGAGCAGGTAGGCTACAATACAGAGGATAGCTTTGCTGCGAGTCACTCGAGCATACCGAACAGTGTCTCATGAGGCGGTACAGGTATTAGCTGGAGGAGTGCCTATCGATCTTTTCCTGCAAGAAGACTATTATCGATACAAAATAAAGTGGGAAGGTCAAGCGCATTTGCCGGAGAACCTCCTAGCGCGTATTGGTGAAATCCCTAATAGATGGAAGAGGATCCTTCGAGAAGAAACCTTGCTAGAATGGAATCGACGGTGGGTTGATTGCTTAAAAGGGGCCACCCTAAGAAAGTACTTTCCTACCGTTGGTTCACGCCGAGAATCAACGTGGGTACTCCCCGACTACTGGATCTCACAGTTCCTCACGGGGCATGTTCCTCACAGTTCCGCACGGGTTTCCTAGCAAAGCACGCCGCTCATGGCATAAACATCGATTATCTATGCCCAATTTGTCAGGTTCCTGAGACCGCTGAGCACGTCCTACTTGCATGTACCCCCTATAAAGCATTGAGAGCCAAGATGATGAGGGAATTATATTCCCTATATTATGACTGAGAGCGATCTTCCTGAGCTGACGAAGAAAGAAAACTACTCGCACTACAAGACCTTCGTGTATGGGTGGAAGGAGGCTGTGGGCTCTACTCACTTCTCCCTGGATAGGAGAGAATAAGCTACACCAGCAAGGCCTCAGTAGAAGAGCAAGATTTGTTTTGTAGCAAGAGCAAGCTGTGTGTACAGCTATGTAATGTTTGTCATATGCAGCAATGAGTTGTACCCACTGCTACGAACACCCGTATTGTCTAATAGGCAGGGTAGGGTGATAAATAAATAAATTATTATTAAATTAAATTACTGACAATATCAAAATGGATGATATTATATAAAAAAGAAAAAAGTAGAATAAATGAATCAAGAATAAAAGCCTTGATGGAACTTTTTGTAAAGATATGATAAACATATTTTTAAAATTTATTTGTTCAACAATCATTGCATTCAGCTAGTCTTCAAGGAATGGAAGAGTCCAACCATGAAGTTATTCGAAACAAGTATTGATTTGCCTGAGAGTTGGTTCTAAGGCTGATGAGAAGCTTATTATATTAGTCAACTTCGTTAACCAAGACAATAAATTATGATTTATCAATGTTTAAAACTGATTTGACGATAACTTGGCGTCACAGTCGACTTTAAATTTAACTACCTCAATAGTAAAACTTGTTTAAATTAAATAAGCAGAAACTTTCCATGTCTCAATTATACCTTAGTTAAATAATGTGATTCTTTCAATAAATTCATAATATCAACAAACTTATTTTCCTTGTTAATAATCAAATAATTGAGTACTGTAAATTTGATTTAAATTAATTTAGTTACAATTATCAGTGGCTCAATTTTATTTAAGTAAAATGGCGCAATGTTTTTTCCAAATTATTATTAATAATAATTGTAGGTACCTCCAATCCAGTGTTGAATATCGCCAACCTCCAGCAGCTGCTGACAACAATCTCAGACTCTTGCCTGGACCATCCAATTTCGAATTCATTGAACTTTCCTGGCATCAGTAGTAACAGTGTTGGCACCGTAGCTTAGGTCATGCTCATCTAGTATTGTGATGTGTCTCTGTCTGCATCTAATTTAGCGGAGCCTCGCTGCTCATACTGATGTTGAATCTTTCGTCCCCTAGTCCTGCAATTTTAAGGACTATATCAGACACCTTAAGCGTAGTGCACAGGTTCCGGTTTGTTTTCATTATCTATTATCCTCCAACTAGAACTCCTATAAATATTTCTGACATAATTTTCACGAATCGAAAATATCTAATGGGTACCACTCTTCCAGGTCTCCATTATCTTTTCAGTGACCAAATATTTGATTTCTTTGCGTTGACTTCTCATTCATGTGTTCTTGAAGCCCACTCGTCCAGAATTTGAACAACCCTCGGCCTACCCTCATTCCTGACACAGAAAAAAGGGGATCCCACTGGAAAATATTTGAAAAATAGATTTCTTTGAAGCGCAACACGACCCTTAGTCCACAGCCTACAGCCTTTGATAAATCGTGGGAACGTGGAAAGAGTATCTTCTTGGCATTTATAGATTTTAAGGCTTCCTTTGATTCGGTCCCTAGACAAGAACTGTGGAATGCTCTTTCTGAAAATAAACATCCCGCAAGGACTGATAGAAGCTATAAAGTCGACCTACCACGACTCCAAGGTAATTGTAAGGATTAATAGAAGAGAGTCCAATACCTTTGCAATTGAGAAAGGAGTAAGCAAGGAGATAGTTTAAGCCCCCTCCTCTTCATCCTCTTCATACTATTGGCAAATGGAACATGTGGACGATACTACCCCAGGTAACGGTATTTACGGATGATATTGTCCTTACAGTAGATAATATATAGAACCTACCACCTATAGAGAACAACGCAATGTACTACCACCTCTGCAACACAGTTATAGGGAAGAGGGAGGTTGAGAAGAATGTTAAAGTACATATCTTCAAGGCTACCTTCCCTCCTTTACGGAAGTGAAAGCTGGGTACCATTTGATAAGCACCTAAGCAGATTCACTGCAATGGAAATGAGATACCTACGGAGATTGACAGACCGAATTGGAAAGGATCGCATACGAAATGAGAGGACAAGACAAGATGTTGGAACTGTCTCCATAAAGGATTCCATTGAACAAATACATCTCTGTTGGATGAGTGAAGAAAGGGATCCAAGAAAATTGGATATTTTGATGCTAGACCAACAGGAAAACGCTCAAGAGGGAAACCCATAATGCAATGGAAGGACTGCATTTCCAGAGTGGGGGAGAAAAGAGGGAAAACTGGGGTGTCATGAGGGTGCTTGATCGGGATCGAGGGACTTGGTTTGCTTGGACAGAGGCACCTCCACACTAGGGATTGGATATCGATATCGATATTATCGAAATATCGATATTTTGTCTCCGATATCCGATATTTTGATATCGATATCGAGTAACCGATAATATCGGAATATCGATTTTCTCCTTCGATAATATCGAAATATCGGTTTCTAAAAAAAAAAAAAGTCGTACCTTAAAAGTATATATAAATAAAAGAAATATAGATAAGATACACTCCAATGTAATATATCTATAATCATATATTGAGGAGGAAATATTCGTACCAAAATATAATATGGCAAAGATATTCCGATGTTATTGAATCCAAATATCGATATTTTGTTTAAAAAAATATGCAAGCTTAATAATAGTATTTCGATATTTAATATTGATTATTCATCATATTCATTTCGATATTTGACATTTTTGTAATTATTTATTTCTAACGTTAGTAAAAGTATTCCGATATTGTATTATCAAAGGATAGATATATTGTTTCAATACTTTAACATCCATTTGATCTTTGATAATCTTATTTATATCGATATCGATAATTACCAACAATATTCTAATTGATACAATATTCGATATTTCGATATTTTTTTTTATAGAGTTGTCGATATTTGGTATAATAAGATTGAGAAAATTTTATAAAAAAACGTATATCGATATTTTATTTTTATAATTTCACGTTCCTTTCGATATTTTACATTGTTATTAATATTGATATCAAAGATTAAAAACGATATTTCGATATTTCATTAAAAAATGTTAAGAAAATCTTATGAAAAGTTTAAAAATAGTTTTCTGATATTTTTAATTGATAAATTCATGTTCATTTCGATATTCTACATTGTTTTTATTATCGATATTGAAGATTAGAAAAACATAAAAATACTTTTTGAATAAATTCATATTCCTTTCGATATCCGACATTGTTATTAATATCGATATCGTAGATTAGAAACCATGTTTCGATATTTTGTTCAATAAAAATATCAATATTTTATTAAAAAAATAAAATAAAATAAAGCATTTTATGAAAAGTTAAAAAAAGGTACTTCGACATTTCATTTTAAAAATTTCATGTTCCTTTCGATATTTTATATTGTTATTAATATACTTATCGAAGATTAGAAACGATATTTCGATATTTTTTCATCGAAATAATATTTCATTCCAAATTTTAAAAAAATCTTATAAAAAGTTATAATGGTTATAAGGGTATAATAAGATAAGGAAAATTTTATAAAAAGCATAAAAATTGTTTTTCGATATTTTGAATTGATAAATTCATGTTCATTTCGATATTGTACATTGTTATCATTATTAATATTAAAGATTAGAAAACATTTCGATATTTTATTGATTAGAAATATAGATATTTTATAAAAAAAGTATATATATATATATATGAAAAGTTAAAAAAAGGTATTTCGATATTTCATTTAGAAAATTTATTATTCATTTCGGTATTTCACATTTTTGATAATATCGATATCGATATGGAAATATCTATATTGGGTATAATAAGATTAGGAAAATTTTATAAAAAGCATAAAAATAGTTTTTCGATATTTTAAATTGATAAATTCATATTCCTTTTGGTATTCGACATTGGTATTAATACCAATATGGTAGTTTAGAAAAAGTATTTCGATATTTTTTTTTATCGAAATATCGATATTTTATTTTGATAATTACATGCTCCTTTCTATATTTACATTGTTATAAATATCGATATCAAAGATTATAAACGATATTTCAATATTTTTTCAACGAAATATCGATATATCGATAAAGTAATATCGTAATATTGTTCTTATATACCATATCAATATTACAAAAATAGAAAATATTGAAATAAATATGTAATATCAAAAAAAAATATCGATATTCCTAGATAATATTTTAGTTATTTTAAACAATATATCGATATTCCAATAAAATAATATTGGAATATTGTTCTTATATACCATATTGATATTACAATAATACAAAATATTGAAATAAATATGTAATTATCAAAATAAAATATCGATATTCCTATTTTAAAATCTCTATATAATATTTTAGTAATTTTAAACAATATATCGATATTTCGATAAAATAATGTCGGAATATTGTTGTTTATATCCCATATCGATGTTACAACAATGGAAAATTTCGAAAAAAATATGTAATTATCAAAATAAAATATCGATATTCCTGTTTTAAAATCTCTATATAATATTTTAGTCATTTTAAACAATATATCGATATTCCGATAAAATAATATCGGAATATTGATGCTCATATTCCCTATCGATTACAGCAATAGGAAATAACGAAATAAATATGTAGTTATCAAAATAAAATATTGATATTCTATTTTTAAATTTTCTTCAATAAAACAATTATATTTTAGTTTCTATTTGTTATGGTTGTCGTGGTGTTGCTTAGTTTCATGGTTATTAAGAGTTTCTTATGTCTTTTGATTAGGTATGACATAAAATATGTCTTCCTTTGTCTTGCTATGTTATTATTTTTTAATTATCATTACTTTAATTCGTTAAATTTTCGATATCGATATTTCGATATTTTAAAATATCGATATTTTAGTTCCGATATAATATCGATATTCCTATCCAATATCGATATCGATATTTTTCTTTCGATATCCCATCCCTACTCCACACTGAAAGGCACTAAGGAGGAAGAGAAAGAAGGACTTTACTTGAAGGATTTAAATTTTTAAACTAACCAAAAATTAGTTCTCGGAATCAGTTGTTTCCTTCTTATTTAAAAGTCCCAGGTTTCAGCATCAGTTAAGTATCATCGAACACAAAAAGTAAAAAAAAACAGAAAGAAAGCTACGAAATGAATCGCACGGTTTCCAGAAAAGGGTGTCCCTCCGCTACTTTACATATTTCATTCGATCAGCTTACATAGAAGTAACAACTAACTCAAGCCACAACTTGAAAGTTGTCCTATTTACAGAATCAAGATTTTTTTTTCTATTTTACTCTATTATATATTCATATTACATGATTTAAATTTACATAAGTATGGCCATTGACATTCTACAACAAACGCTTTTCATTAATGTCTTCCGAGATAGGAATACTCAAATTTGTCGCAATTAAAATATAGATGTAAAGAAAAAATGAAAACAAGATCAATTTTTCAAAGTAAACTCAGCTATTATCCAATAATGCAATTTATTAGTAATTTTCCCCAAGCCCACATGTGATTTACTAACCCTGAGCAGAAAAGCAAAGTTCCAAACTGAGCGAGTTTAGAATGAAAAGTTCTAAATGTTTAGTATGTTGGCAAAGAGGATTGGAAGTTGTGCAGGTAAAGGTGTTTTATCTGAAACGCCACCGAAAAGTTCATTTAAATTCGTTAATTCTCATTAATAATTTAACCGCAAAGTTAAAACTATTTAAAATTTAAGTAAAAAGAGCTTTAAAATTAATTATTCGATGATCAGGAGGACGTAATTTATAAATTTCACATAATATCTGATCAGCACAAAGGTATTATATTTTTAACATCAAAATTTTATGTGTGTATATTTATCATGCAAGCAGAATGATAAACCCAAATGATTGTTGTATGCATCTTGAAAATTCCTTTAATTCATTTTCAATTACCTATGTATACATTTTATTTCCCGCTTCTCTCATCACTTCATTTTATTAATTCTATTTTGTAAAATTATTCATTGTATGTGTAAAATTATTCTGTTTATACTTTCTTTTTATATTTTTTTATTTTTCTATACTTACTGTGGTTGTTATCTTGTTTTGTTTTTAGCCCTGAAGAAGGCTAGAAACTCTAGCCGAAACGTCGGCACATTAAAATAAGTTAATCATACTTATTTGTGTTTTTCATTGACCGCACCCCCAACCATCTTCTCCTCATTTATCATCCACGGCCAACTATCTCTCATAATTACCTTTTGTATACTTTTCGTAACGCTAAATCCTGCTAGTCAGAAGAAATAATAATGATAAAATATAATAAAACTAATGATAAAACAACCAAAATCTATATTGCAAATAATAAAAATAAATGAAAAAAATGACATTAATGAAAAGCAAAGGATACAGCTTGTTAAAATAATTGAATAAACAATATCAATATCAACTAATTTAAATTTAAATCATGTAATATGAATATATAATAGAGTAAAATAGAAAAAAAAATCTTGATTCTGTAAATAGAACAACTTTCAAGTTGTGGCTTGAGTTAGTTGTTACTTCTATGTAAGCTGATCGAATGAAATATGTAAAGTAGCGGAGGGACACCCTTTTCTGGAAACCGTGCGATTCATTTCGTAGCCTTCTTTCTGTTTTTTTTTACTTTTTGTGTTCGATGATACTTAACTGATGCTGAAACCTGGGACTTTTAGATAAGAAGGAAACAACTGATTCCGAGAACTAATTTTTGGTTTAGTGTGAATTTTAGGTTTGAGACGACCATTTATTTATTTCGCAAGTAAACGGTTCAAGCGATTTTCAATTTTGATGGCTCAGATAATTCACTAAGATCTCGTGATTTTTAAATTATCTTTGATTATCTTCAATTTCTTTGGAATGGGATGTTATTTTTTATCTCCTTAACTATATTAGTGGATTGTTTGTGATTTTATGTATACAAAATAATAATACTAATAATGAGACCCATGGAGGGTCATCGATTCCATGTACCCCAATGACCATTGGAGGGTCTCGGTTCAGAACTTTGTAAGAAAGTACTGTTTTTTTTTGGAATAACGGCTATACAAGGAGGAAAGTTTTTAAAAATCATGCTCAAACGCCAGGTTTTTCTCCAATTAATATTATCCCTCGAAATATTGAATTTAAAACTGTTAAATGTGTCCATCTATTACTTTGGGTGATGTTTTGAGCTAAGTACACAAACAAATTTTGATGTCTCGAGTTACTCAGTGATATTTCATGAGTTCTTTCGAAAAATTTAAATCCTTCAAGTAAAGTCCTTCTTTCTCTTCTTCCTTAGTGCCTTTCAGTGTGGAGTAGGGATGGGATATCGAAAGAAAAATATCGATATTGATATCGATATCAATATTGGATAGGAATATCGATATCGATATTATATCGGAACTAAAATATCGATATTTTAAAATATCGAAATATCGATATCGAAAATTTAACGAATTAAAGTAATGATAATTAAAAAATAATAACATAGCAAGACATAGGAAGACATATTTTATATATTACTACTTACGCTCCACGGGGTAAATCCAAAGCTATTAAAAAACTCATCATCAAAGGGTTTGACCTTAATCACCCTTTAGAGTCAATTACTGAAGCATTCTCGGAATGCCTTTCTGGCTTCCGTCAATTGCATAGAATGCAAAAGACAAATGCCGCCGGGCAAAAAACAGATCTGACGCACATTATCGTCACAACTGTACACAATACCACACTAGAAGATATTAAAAAAGTGGGTCCCATAGACCACATGACATACTCATTTGAAAAAAATGAGAAACATCGGTAGCCCCAAGCAATGTTATAATTGCCAGGAATTTGGCCACACCCAAAATTACTGCGGCAGAATGACAATCTGGGTCCGCTGCGGGGGAAACCACCCCATAAAGGAATGCCCAAGAAGCACCTCACCAAAGTGCATTCATTGTGACGAGGATCATGTATTCTCATATACAAAATGTAACAAAGGGGCCGACAAGATCAAAACCTTGGAAGCCAAAAGGGAAACCATTAGGCCCTCCACCACAAACACCCAAGAGGCCCCTCAACCTCAACAAAAAAAATCAGACTCTTCCTATTATGCGGGCAGAATTATATACGGCCCTCCTCCACCAACCACCGTCTTCGGAACCGGCATGGGTTTCCAACCTCATGTCAATGTTCCAGGAGATGAGAACTATGTTCACAACATTGATGAGCACACTTAACCATGTGCTTCAAAACACACTCCCAAGGATCAATGGTTAGACATTGCATAATTATTTATTACATAACAGGGCTCATGAAACGAAAACTTTAGCTAGAAACTCTACTGGCCTCTCGTAGGCCATCCATAGTCACACTTACGGACACAAGACTTAGCAACTACACACAGACATACTTCCGCGGGTACACTACTTACAGACTTGACTCCCACATACACGGCGGCGTCGCACTACTGGTGCGTCATGACGTCCCATCCAGACTCATCAACGGTTCCACACTTCACGACAACAAACACACAGCCACTACTATGCAAGTAAGACTAGAACACTCCTACAAAATCACCTGCATCTACCGAAGCCCCAGTGCCAAACCGGGCACATTCAAGACCTTTCTCTGTGACATCGAGAACGGTGACCTAAACGCCAAACACCACTCATGGAACTGCGCGCAAGGCAATGTACTAGGAAACTACCTGACTAAAACAAAATACACCCTGATGCACACACATACAGACAAACACCAAACCCCTCATACACATCTACACTTGTACGCCCAACTTCTCACGCAACAACCACACAGATTCACTTACTGCACTACACTAGAGTTTAGTGACAATGACCCTATACCAGTACTTTATCAGTTAGGCAAACACACAACACCAACCCCACCTACAGACATCAAATACAATTTTTGACAAGCCGACTGGAAACTCTACAAAACACGCGTATACCACAACATACCCAACATTACAACACTCAACTCACCACAAGACATAAGTATGGCCATTGACATTCTACAACAAACCATACGAGACGCTGCAAACACATCAATACCCACATTCAAACCCACACCAATACACCTACGCACACCACCCCAACACATACTCACTCTCATAAAACAAAGCAATAACATCAAAAACTGCTGGTACAGTAGTACAAGACCTACATAAACAGTCTCACAAGACAAATAACATCCCATATGTCGCAGTGGAAAACGTCCATGTGGACAACTACGCCGCACACACTACGATCCCCAAAACTTCTGGAAACTAGTCCGAAGTCATAACACCAAATCGAAATGTGTGAAACTCCATCGAGGCGATGAACTCCTCACTCCCGCAGATCAGGCAGACTTTCTATCTGACAACTACCTACAACGTGACAATGAACGCACCGTCTCTGTAAACCACCACAAACCCCACCCCGAAAACACACTAAACACCATTTTCTCAACATATAAAGACATGACTGCAACACTGAGGTAAACAAGTCCACAGGAAAAGACCACATATCGTATGTTCTACTCAAACAGCTCCCCAGAAAAGACCAAATGTTTCTGCTTAACATATATATCTCATGCTCCCGCCTCAGATATT
>NW_027114349.1:5998-14942 GCF_000696795.3 Halyomorpha halys | reverse complement strand
CTCACCAGGGCTGTCACTCAGACTCAAATTACTCGTCTACATAGTAATACTGCGACCACTCCTATACGGCGCACCACTACTACATATCTTCGGAGGGTTCGGAAAAAAAAAATCACTTTTCTATCGTGTCAAATACTGATTTTTCTATTAAAACATAAATTAATTTTTAAAAAAGTTGATTTTTGTCAACTGTATGTATGTACAAGTCAGTGTAGGTACCCTTAATTTGGTGCATTTTTAACTTCACTTACCTGCATTTGGTATATGTATTTTGAATTCGAGTTTTCAAAGGAAATATTGGTTTTGGAACCCTCATGCTCCAAATATTCTTGCAAACAAAAATAGTTTACAACTATTTATTTTCTGACGTTTCGCCAGAAAGGTGTAGCCAGCAAACTGTTTAACGGTTTTATTTCGATTTCAAATACGTCGCATATACAGGAAGTAGTGATAAAGATATGACGAAAAATGAAAAATGATGAGAGAATAATATAGAATGATACAGTACATGAGTTATTACATGATAATAATAATAATTATAATAACTAAGTAAAATTAGAATGACAAATATCGTTACTAATAATAGGAGATTATACTGAAGAAAATAAAACAATATAGGATATAATAACAATAATTGTAAAAGAAGTAACTAATAAAAAATAACTAAAGAGTAGTTTGAAATTAAAAAAATATATTGCTAAAAATCTCATACGTTGCCTTTCCCCTCTCTCACTGACAACATACAAAAATTCTTAAAATCAACAATCCCTTCACTTCGTCTTGGACTCAATCTCATAATAAACTATCTTACTTTTTTACTAATACCAAGGATCCTATCCCACTCCAATACCGCTCTAACGTTGCATACCGGATTCCTTGCTCCTCCCCAACTGAAGAATTACATATATAGGCGAAACTAAAAACCACCTCAGATCACGTATCTCTCAACATAAATTATCTATAACTTCTCACAACTCTACCGCTTCCAAACTTTCAGAACATGCCCTTACACTTAATCATGCTTTTGATTTTGATCATCTCTACACTGATAATAGTAATATTAAAGATAACAGGAGTAACATAAAGTGATACACATGTGATAAACATGAATAACATAAAGTGAAATAAGGTAATTTAAAAATCGGAAGTGAAAGATTACAAAATAAAATAAAAATATATATAAAAGTACAAGGTGTGATGTAGAAAGAAGTACATAAAAAGATTAAAAATAAGTAATAAAGTATAGAAATAATAATGATAAGTGAAATAAGTTAATATAAACATGTGAAATAAAAGTTTACAAAAACAAAACAAAGTAAATGTGAAGTTAATAAAACATAGATGAATAAATATAAGAAAATGCAGCGATAGGTAATATAAGTGATAAAGAGAAAATGTTTGGTGATGATAATAAAATGAGTGTAAAATTAATGAGTCTTAATTAAGTTTAATATATGGCTGTATGTATGCGAGATACAGTTTTTATCGATTTTGTGGTTAACTGGAAGGGGTTCAAGATGTATATAAATGGATTCTGAGATGAGTCTCTTTTGGTAATTAGGAACAGTGGCTAAAATAGTATGGTCAAAATCAAAAGCATGATTAAGTGTAAGGGCATGTTCTGAAAGTTTGGAAGCGGATGAGTTGTGAGAAGTTATAGATAATTTATGTTGAGAGATACGTGATCTGAGGTGGTTTTTAGTTTCGCCTATATATGAAGAATTACAGTTGGGGGAGGAGCAAGGAATCCGGTATGCAACGTTAGAGCGGTATTGGAGTGGGATAGGATCCTTGGTATTAGTAAAAAAGTAAGATGGTTTATTATGAGATTTGAGTCCAAGACGAAGTAAAGGGATTGTTGATATTACGAATTTTTGTATGTTGTCAGTGAGAGAGGGGACATATGGAAGGGATCTATAAATCGAGAGAGTGGATGGTGGATGTAGGGAGTTAGGGAAGGAGAAATAGGCGTAGAACGGTTGATGTAAGAGTTTAAAAGTTTGTTTATGGTGTGAAGTGCAAAATCATTTGAAAGAAAGATAGTCTTAATACAGTGAATGTTTGTGTTATTGTATTAGGGATCGGATAAGGAAAGGCAACGGTGTATGAGATTTTTGGCAATATATTTTTTTAATTTCAAACTACTCTTTATTTATTTTTTATTAGTTACTTCTTTTACAATTATTGTTATTATATCCTATATTGTTTTATTTTCTTTAGTATAATCTCCTATTATTAGTAACGATATTTGTCATTCTAATTTTACTTAGTTATTATAATTATTATTATTATCATGTAATAACTCATGTACTGTATCATTCTATATTATTCTCTTATCATTTTTCATTTTTCGTCATATCTTTATCACTACTTCCTGTATATGCGACGTATTTGAAATCGAAATAAAACCGTTAAACAGTTTGCTGGCTACCTCCTCCCCACTCCACCACGCTTCCGCTTCATTGTTTCTTTCTGTCCAACCGATTCCTTTGAGCAGGTATGTTGTCCTGACTTGCTCTTTGCTCATTTATTGTCATTTTATATCATTATTATTTATTTATTTATTTTTATTTTTATTATTCTTTCATGACGTTTATTTTATCTCTATATATATTTTTTTTCTTTCCCCGTATTGTTTTTGTTTTATGTGCATCTTCTGTACCTTCTTAGCTTTATATTTTATCGTATTTTTATAAAGAAATTTTTACTCTTGCCATTGTTACTTGTTTTTATCCTTATCATTGTATCTTATGTTTGTATTTTTATTCTTATCATTGTATCATTTTGTATCTTTTTAGCCCTGATGAAGCCCTGCAAAGTGGGGCGAAACGTCAGAAAATAAATAGCTGTAAACTATTTTTGTTTCACTTTTGACCGCAACCTTGACCATCTTCTTATATATGCTTTTGGGGAAGTGAATATTTTGGCATTTAACCGGTGTTAAAATATATCAATGAGTGTAACACAAGGCTAATATTAAGAAACACTTGCTTTTATGAGATATTATGAGTTCGATCAAAATCGTGGGCACCCTTTTCGATAATGTAAAAGTTGCACTTCCGGTTAGTCAATTTTATCGGAAAAGTTACCCTAATATTTCCGTAACAATTTTTCTTAAGTATGAACCTTGGGTTTTAACCTTTTTGTTTTAATCTAGGCTGTCCCCACTATTTTTCAAGGCTTGTTTGCAAGAATATTTGGAGCATGAGGGTTCAAAAACCAATATTTCCTTTGAAAACTCGAATTCAAAATACATATACCAAATGCAGGTAAGTGAAGTTAAAAATGCACCAAATTAAGGGTACCTACACTGACTTGTACATACATACAGTTGACAAAAATCAGCTTTTTTAAAAATTAATTTATATTTTAATAGAAAAATCAGTATTTGACTCGATAGAAAAGTGATTTTTTTTTTCCGAACCCTCCGAAGATATGTAGTAGTGGTGCGCCGTATAGGAGTGGTCGCAGTATTACTATGTAGACGAGTAATTTGAGTCTGAGTGACAGCCCTGGTGAGTAGATGAGGTGTTTAAGTTGGTATGATGTTGACTTGACGATTTGTATTCTGTTCTGTATGTGTGCCGTGAAAGATAGATGTGTTTCTAGTTTAATGCCTAGGTAAGTGAGATGTTTCTTAGTTTGTATTGTCTGTTCGTTGAGTTTAGGTGCTCTGTTGGGAGTTTTCATGTATGAGAAGGTGATAGCGTCTGTTTTTTGTGGATTGATATGAATGTTTATGTCTCGTAGTTTGTTAGCAATGAGTTGGGCCGCTGCGGCGGCCTGGTCCATGGCCTTGTCTGCATTCATGCTTGCCAATTATATGGCTATATCATCAGCATAAGCAGATATTTGAGCATCGTCAAATTTAGTCCCGACTATGTGGGCAGTATATATATATTGAATAGAACTGGCGCAAGGACCGAACCATGAGGGACGCCACAACGTGTGACTTAGGAGTGGAGATTTCAATTTTGGGACGAAACGTCGGAAAATAAATAGTTGTTAACATTTTTTGTTTCACTTTTGACCGCAACCCTGACCATCTTCTTATATATGCTTTTGGGGAAGTTTTAGTGAATATTTTGGCATTTAACCGGTGTTAAAATATATCAATGAGTGTAACACTAGGCTAATATTAAGAAACACTCGCTTTTATGAGATATTATGAGTTCGATCAAAATCGTGGGCACCCTTTTTGATAATGTAAAAGTTGCACTTCCGGTTAGTCAATTTTATCGGAAATGTTACCCTAATATTTCCGTAACAATTTTTCTTAAGTATAAATATTGGGTTCATACGACTTTTCATTTTAATCTAGGCTGTACCCACTATTTTGCAAGGCTTGTTTGCAAGAATATTTGGACCTTGATGGAGCCCTGCAAAGTGGGGCGAAACGTTGGAAAATAAATAGTTCTAAACTATTTTTGTTTCACTTTTGACCGCAACCCTGACCATCTTCTTATATATCAATTTTTACGGTCAACTATATATAAATATATTCCTAAAAAGCACTTTTAATTTTGTTTATTTTATATAATGAATCTTTCATTTTTATTTCAAAATAAAAATGGATAAATATGGACTATGAATAAATTTAATAGTTAATAGTACAATAGTTTCCACGCAATAGGAAATACCCGGAAACACCCTTTCTCTTCCCAGAAAGATACACATTTTAAAATACACGGCCTAAATATATGTTGTTAAACCGTTGTATTCAAGACAGACACAAGATTAATAACCATTTTTCTCACCTCGAGAAACCTTTAAACGCCAATTTTTAAGTACCTTTCTTATTTGAAAAAATCTATCTATCATTTCCCACAGTAATATGTAATGGATGAATATTAAATATAAATGAATTTGATAATTATTATTTTTCCATGGTTATTATGACAATTGTCAGTTTTTAAATTCATTTACATATATATGAAATATAAAGATGAAAGCATTTCCATAATACTTTCTTAATTTCTTAATAATTATTAGAAATAACTAATTTGA
This sequence comes from Halyomorpha halys, assembly GCF_000696795.3. Taxonomy (NCBI): domain Eukaryota; kingdom Metazoa; phylum Arthropoda; class Insecta; order Hemiptera; family Pentatomidae; genus Halyomorpha; species Halyomorpha halys. The sequence continues at coordinate 9,935 of NW_027114349.1, read as the reverse complement.
ATTGTGAAAGGTACATCTGAAAGTAGTGGTAAATAAAAGTTTTGTATTAATGTTTCTTGAAATCGTTTGATTACGTATAAAAATATAGACCATAAGTTATTGTAACCAAACCATTATCCTTATTAATTTATCGGTAAATGAAAAACAATCGCTGTATAACTTACTGATGATTAAGCAGGGCGGCATCTACGACTGCTCCATGAAATGCACACCAGATGTGTTACTTAAAAAATCATAGTAAAGTAAATTGGTATTTTTTTCTTTACGGTAACAAGGTCCATGTATGTATAATAAAAATCGAACAACATGCCTAGGACACAAAGTAAAAATAAAAATGTTAATATAGAGGTGTTATATAGCTGTTGCAAAAGTACACAGGTAAATTTATCATAATTTTTCGTTTTAATTAAAATCATATATAAATATTTTCTAGCTATATTTATAGCTATCTCTGAAATGGTTCTAACGAACTGATGAAAACCCTTTCACTTCAATTACTACAGCTGATTTACCTCTCAGAAGCGTTTTGAGACCTGTTAGAAAGGTGTATATCATCGGCCCATTCGTTTCCGACAAATTTATATTCGACGAATTCAGTTCATGTGTGTGTGTCACATTTTTAAGAAGAGTTTTTACTATATAGGTACTTTCAGTACTAACCCATTTTCTTATGGCTCTAGGCTTATCATGGCAATCAAATATAAGCGTTACAAATCATTTAAGATTTTTGTAAAAAGTTTAACTTCAAGGCAGAGGTAGTAGGCAGTTTATCAAAAATAATTAAACTCTTTTATTATTGCAATGTTAATCTATTCGTAGTTTAGACTGATATAACCATAACTGCGATGTATGGTTTCTCCCAAATTACAGGTATAAAAACTTAGAAAATAAATATAAATATAATCTAGACATTACAGTTCCTACTGAAAAAGGAATAAATCCGCGTTTAATAAAAATGATTTAAAGGAATAATTATCTTATGAATGATCCTAATTATTCTATGAATTTTCTGTTAATGGTCGAGTTCAAAGAGTTCCTTGACTACAGAGATGTATTTAAACGAACCTGCATCTTTCTTTGCCTGTTAAAAACTCTTATATTTTATATTTCAAAACCCAATAGCCTACAGTAGTAGGTAAACCTGAAAATTTTTTTCGCAATATAAAAATTTTAAAATTATTAAGAAATCATCAACTTTTCATCATATTAAAAGATATGATAGAAAATACTCAATTGTAGAAATGATATTTGTCCACTCAGTTGGCCAGTTTGTGTAGACATATTTCAATATCCAAATAATCGTAAATAAATGTGCATATTCATACAGGCCAGTGTAGGAACAAATATAGTTATTATTTTTAAGGAAAAAGGAGAAAGAAGGAATAAAACTGTAGCATCTATGAACCTTGAGCTGCGAGAAGAAATGAAGCCAGGAATGTAAGGGTAATAATTTAGCGGTAGTAGGTATCGGTTTGGACCCCGCATTGCAGTGCCAAGCACACGGTCCGAGCTCCTCGGACCACAAACTAGTCAATAACTCTTTTGGTCTCTTCTTTTTATCAATCTTCCTATTGAAGAAATTAATTGGTCCAGAAAAATATTGTTGTGAGATATTACACGAAATGAAGTAGTAAACATTTACTAATAAAATATCAATATGGACCAGTAAATGTTATGGAATAATTATTATTTAAAAAAATTCCTTATAATTATTTTTGTCTTCAAGCGATGAATAAAACCGTTCTTCTAGGTTACATTTTAGAAATTAATACCAACCTTTAGGAATCTGACGGATTAAAAATTAATAATCCTTATTGTAACAAGAATTATTCTAATGAGAACGGAAAATGAAAAAAAAATCTGCATTCCCACCCTAATTGATATAAATGTAAACCAAGCATTCACGCCAAATGAAATAGACTTGTACATATCAAAGCAACATTAGCTACAAATAATTTTCATAACTTTGAACTCTGAATCAGGAATGGATAATTTTGCAGTGGTTATATTCACTAAATTTAACTTTAATTTCTTCTTTACTGATATAATATTAACAAAATATCAATTCATACATTGCATTTCACTCATTTTTAATTTATTGTTATTAAAGGAATCAACCCTATCCAGAATATTATCAGCAAATTTAAATAATATTAATCCAACAAAAACAATTTTATTTTAACAACTATTTATTATTAAAATAATTTTACGTTGGTTTCAGTTAATATCATTCGATGGAAATGTTTATATGAAAATAACCAGTTGTTAATGATTTTGGCCACAATCAACGTTAATCAATAACACTGAGTGCAGTCGGAAGTTTTCATATTTGGTCACAGACGTATACCTTATACTTGACTACCTGACTTTTCAATAGACTGATCAACCATTGATCAACATCAATAGAAATTATCTTTTAAAAAAAAAAATTTTAGGCACACATTATATTGATATTATAAATAAATTAGCGATTTAATTTTAATGTGGTTTTTTATGTAATATAGAATTAATTTAGCCAAAGTGTTTATAATTATAAAAGTAAATAATGTTATATAATAAATAGAATAGAAATGGTTTTTTGAAAAATTGTTAATTTTAGATTTTATTGTTCATCTTTGTGATAATAGAGGTAGGAGAAAATTATTTTATAGTCTATATGGTTGTTATCAGACTGGAAGATAACCTTCAGAAAGGTAATTATTCTCCTAAAATGTATGACCAATAGCAAATTTTAATCATTAAATGACATTAATATTGTAATATATTAGCAAGAATGACAAATAGGAGAAAATTATATGTAATATATAGGTTTTTGTTAACAGGTAAATAATTTATAAATAGTTCTTTGAGTGTATATAATATATGAGTGTTGTTGTAAGCACATGTTTATGGTTTGGTTGAATTTGTTTTTTAGCAGCCTGAAGATGGGGGAAATCTCCCAAAACGTTGCTGATGATATTAAATAAACTAATGTTTTTTAATAAGGAAGAATTTATGTCATTCACTAAATCCTTTTAATACCATAAGACTCTTCCAGCATAAAGGATTATTAAATTTAGAAATTATCTTCTTATTTCCTGAATCCAAAACAATGAAAGCAGTAGCCCAAGAAAGTATAATATATATAAGTTACAGCCAGGTGTAACTCCAATATCAGCTGATCGAACAGATCAGCTGATTTGAATGTATATATACAGCTGAACTGGATTCAATAATTATCAGTCTTAGAGTAATAACCGAGTCGGTCATTTCTCTCCTTTCTCTTTTTTAGTCTTTGTGTTCTCAGACCTTTAACTGGTGCCGAAACCCGGGAACTTTAAATACCAGAGTAATTTTTGTTTTCAAGAAAAATTTTCATCGTGTTTTTCTCAGCTTCCAATTTTTTTTTCAATTAAAATCATTCTATGGAGATGTTTATATGAGAATAACCAGTTGTTAATGATTTTGGTCACAATCAACGTTAATCAATAACACTGAGTGCAGTCGGAAGTTTTCATATTTGGTCACAGACTTATACCTTATACTTGACTACAATGACTTACTTGACTTTTCAATAGACTGATCAACCATTGATCAACATCAATAGAAATTATCTTCTTATTTCCTGAATCCAAAACAATGTCTTAACGAATTTTTAAATGCACCCGATGCAGTATAAGAGAAGCCCATTCTAAAACCTTTTACCAAAACAACACCGTATGGACCATTAAAAAATGATAATTTATATTATTAAAAGAAATCATCATCACTCATACTAATTGATTTTCCTCAGCATTAATAGCAACAAAATTTAAATCAATCTCTGAAAGTGTATTTTAAATATTACGGTTCGTATCCAGCATATTCATCAATATGCTATATAACTAATTTTCGTTCTCTTTGACCGCACCCCTGACTATCTCCTACATATTTGGAAAGATATGGTCAAATCATTTAC
>NW_027114349.1:3605-5923 GCF_000696795.3 Halyomorpha halys | reverse complement strand
TATATATATATAAGTTAGCTGTATATATAGCCTGTAAATAATAATGAAACCTTGTACAAGTAGGATTAAGTACCTTTAAGTTTATCAACAACCTGTCCTTATATATACCAGAGAAGTCTCATAATAAAGTTAGTTATTCAGTAGATGTGTGTCGTTACTCTGCCCAAATCCCTTTCATTTTTAAGTTATATTGTCAGTCTAATCATAAGTGGTGCCGAAACCCGGGACGAAAAATTTGGAATTTCTGTCACGTATGAATACTACCAGAAGATTAGACAGATTCATTCGAAGCAAAGGTTAGTAAACACTTAGCAATTATAATGAAATTTTCATGACACGGCAGAGGTAGAGGGGGAATTATTAGTCATGGAATGGCCATGCGCAGGTTATGGGGGAGGTCAAAATCGGAACGGTTGTATATCGCCGTTTGGGTTCCAACAGGGGTAAGGAATCCCTACGCTATGAGGGTCCATTCCGGGTGACTACGATCAGAGAACATAATGTGGTAACGATTGAAAGCTTACAGGAACTCCATTACCCAAGAACGCTCGCGGAATCAGACGGTTTTTGGGTATGGTGAACTACTATCGGAAATTCATACCGGAATAGCAGAACTCACACAACCGTTGACCGATATGCTAAGGAAAGGGCGACGATTCCATCTAGGACCGGACCAATTAACTAACATTAGGAGGTGCCGGGAGGTCTTGACCTCGTGTCCACTGTTGGCGTTTCCCGACTTCAACAGAACGTTCAAGATCACTACAGACGCGAGCGAGGTCGATATCGGAGCTGTTCTGTCCCAAAATTTCGAAGCAGGCGAGAAACCGATAGCATCTGCCGGACGGAAATTAAACGATGCCGAACAGCGTTATAGTGCAATCGAACGAGAGCTTTTAGCGGTGGTATGGGCGGTGGAGTACCTTAGACCGTACGTATATGGACGGCGTTTCGAGTTGCTGACAGATCACAAACCCTTAGTACATTTAGCGACGCTCAAAGAATCGTCCGCGCGGGTATCACACTGGAAAGAACGGTTGGTGGTCTACGACTTCAAAACGATTCACAAGAAGGGTGTCGAGAACGCTTGCGATATTCCGGTTCGGAGGTCGTAATTGTTGACCGTAATGAGGTCCCCTCTGTCCCGGCGGCGGTGTCCGAAACCGATTTCGACTGGTGATAGTCCTGTCGCTGTATGAATAGTATTATTGTAGGCTATGATCAAGTAGTGAGTAGAAAATATGAGTTGAAAATGATTCAATTCCCCCTTCTCCCCAGTGAATCGCTCCAAATGGCGTGACTGTTTCCTTGAGCTCCTGCCAATGAGACTTCCTGTAATGGAGCAAGCTCCAGCGGGGCTGGCGGGCTGACTGCCTCTGGAGGTGGTTGGTTGTTTTCGACTGGAGGTGTTAGGTTTCCCATATTGAAGTTGTCGAGGTTCAGCACAGGCGCTCTTACTAAGCTATTAGCCATAATTCAAAAGTTTCTACAGCTTAATGAAAAAAAAATAGACTGAAAAAAAACACGCTTCTTCTTGTGATTAAAATTGATTCGGTAATCCGTGATCCCGGGTTTCGGCACCAGATACGTGAGAGCGGGTTTTGAGCTCAAAAAAGGGAAAAGGAACGAGAAAATAAACTCACGGTTGCTGATAATAGACTGCTTTATTCTGTTCAGTAATCCTATATTTATACTTTCTAGAGTTTTTAACAGAGGGAGTTGGGTATTAAGATTTATATTACTACTTGTTCCCCCAACGTCTCAGGTGTCATGGCCGCTAATGCAGAACAGTGTTCGCATTGCTCTGCCTTTGTTACCTTTTCATCTCGGCAGTCTTTTGAAGCCAGCTGTTAAATTTTATGAACAGTGTGTTTATAAACAGGAGAACATTTTTAAGTTCACAGATAGTGAGGTGAGAGCCAAATTGTTAGAAATTATAGGTAATAAATTGGTGATTGCTTATCACAGCTGACTCAGGTAGCCGGTGATTCCCCTTAGGGGGTCTTATCTTATCGAACTGTTCATGGTCAAGGCCCTGTATACCAACAGTACAATCTCCAGCGGGTCCTGAGTTCGAATTCATTGACTTTTTTTTTTTTTTTTTAACTGATATTGTTGAGTCAGGCATTCACGAATATATGTATATATTGTTGTTGTATTTTTAACATTTTAACTTTTTTTTTTCTTTTCTGTTTCTTTTTGTTTTGTTTTTCATCTGGAGATTTTTTTTCTTTTCTCTAATTCTTCTTGTTTTGTTTTTTCATCTGGAGATTTTTTTTTTAAAGTTTTTTTTTCTCTTTCTTTTTTTTAATATATTT
>NW_027114349.1:0-2879 GCF_000696795.3 Halyomorpha halys | reverse complement strand
AGACGGGGTAGTTTTAGGAAAGACTATCCCCATTGAAGATGTTTTTCCTCGTCCACCGAAAGCCCAAGGCAGCATCACGGAGGCGGGCGGCGAACAACAAGACAAAAGCCCACGCCCTCAGGACAAGGTTTGTGCTATATGTGGACTCTCTTTTAAGGGTGAAAGAGGACTCGGAATCCATATCGCAAAGAAGCATCCCAGGGAGGCTAATAATAACACACTGATGGGAATAATTAGGAATGTAACAGGTCCTAAAAACGGAGAGGATGAAATATCTAAAATAAAGGAAGACATTGCAAAATGGTCGGCTACCTTCAAAAGCCTACGTGGGCAAAATACCACGAATACTGTGGATTTTGACGAGGCCGTAGGCAAGTTTCTAATATTTCTAAAGACGATCAATGCGGAACTGCCAGGCCCCCAGCACCCAGGCGTCAAATTTTACAATATGAGGAAGAAAAATAAATCTAATATGGCGGACAAAGGTGCTGGAAAAGTATCAAATCCGCAGAGGGCCAATAAAGCAGACCGGAGTCGTCGGCAAGAACAATATCAGTATGATGTTGCACAATATAACTATTACAATAGAAGAAAAAAAGTAGTGCAAAATATCATGAATGCCGACGCTCCTAAGCAATGTCCCTTAAAGGTGGCTGAAATTGAGAGGCATTATAAGACCCTTTTTGAAAGCGAAAATCTCCGTAGGCGTGTGGAGTATGAAGAACAGGCCCCGATGCCGAATTTGTATTCTCAGTATCTCAATATCTCAGTAGAAACTGAATCAATAAAGAAAGCCATAAAATCTACCTCTTTAGATACTTCGCCGGGGCCGGATGGTGTTTTAATCCGTACGATAAAGTTCTTTAATATAGCCCATATAATTAAGATAATTACGGAGATAATGCTGAAGGTGGCCTATGTACCAGAACCACTTAAGCGGGGGCGCACGATTTTGATACATAAAGGCAAATGAGATGCAAATAATATATCATCCTGGAGGCCGATTACAATATATTCGATCGTGCGCCGAATTATTGAAAAGGTGCTTGACTATAAACTTAGAAAACAGGCACCTTCCACAGAAATCAGAGGGGCTTTATAAAGGGCCTTCCGGGAGCGCACGTCAACGCGATAATTATCGATGCGATTTTGAATGATCCAAGCAGTAAGAAAAGTAATTGCGCCGTGGTATTTCTCGACATTGTTGGTGCTTTTGACAATGTTGGCCATGATCATATTGTGAGCTCAATGAAGGCGAGGGGTGTGTCACCGGATCTTAGAAATGTGATTTCAGCTCTCCTTACAACAAACGACATCAAAATAAATGTAGGTGCCCACGCAACAAGCCAAATCAGAGTAAAGCGTGTAGTACCTCAAGGCGGCCCCTTGTCGTCTTCGCTATTCAACCTGGCTATAGACCATCTATACCGCGACCTGTGTGAGCAAAGCTTCGTAAGTAAATATGGATATAAGCTCAATAGTGACCAAGGTTGTGTGGTCCTCACAGGGTTCGCGGATGACCAGGCGGTTTCAGCGTGCCACAAGGTTGCTGCGGAAAGAGTTATTGATAGCGTACAGAGGACGCTCAAAGAAATCGGTTTGGCATTGAATCCTCAAAAGAGTGTGGGCATCGTCATAAATAAAGTAGAGCTGGATTCGACGAAGCTGTCCCTCAACAACGGAGATACCATTCTAACAATGAAAGAAGGCGAACTATAAGATATTTAGGATGCACATTCTCGGGAGAGCATACAGTTCAACGAGGATTCGGTGACAAAGTTGAATAAGGATCTGGATAAGCTCGTCACCTCGTGCTTGCTTAAGCCCGAGCAGAAGGTCAACATTGTCAACCAATATGTGTTCCCGGGTCTTACGGTTGGAGAGGGTACTAACTGCCTCACAAGGCGATAAACAAACACTTACGGGCTCTGAATGGTCCAATGCCCTGAAATTGAATATAAATTATGCACCCCTACGAGGAGTCCCAGGTGTCAGCGGACAGGATAGAGAAGTTGGGTCCCTCTGTCGCAAATGCAACAGAGATCCGGAAACACCAGCACATGTGCTGGGGAAATGCCAACAACTCTCTCCTCATAACACGCCGACATCATAGAGTGAAATATGAGTTAATGAAGCTCCTAAAAGAAAGATATTTTGCCTGCTTTGACGAGGTCTGCTCTGTAGATACGGATGGATCCACAAGATATGCGGATATAGTTGCTTTTCCTAAGAAGGGAAAGTCGGCAATCATTCTGGATCCCACTGTGAGATATGAAAATAACGAGCTTGACCAGGCAAATAAGGTAGATAGGAAAAAGAAGGGAATCTACGATAAATGTATCCCTTTCCTCAAGGAGAAGTTCCGTGAGGGCTTCGGAGAACAAGACTTCAACGTGAGAGCCTCTGGTTCGGAGCCCGTGGAACGATTCCCAGCACAACTAGGAGCTAGTTGGACATTGCTAGGATGACAGAGAATATAATACTTGACTCCCTGGGAAACATCCACCACCACATGCATGGAAATTAATGAGTGGCGGAGTTATCCAGAGGAGGGATGGAATGCATGCATCGCATATTTTATTTGTTATTTTATTTATTTACTACCTTATTACTTTTGATGTTCTAATATTTGTTATATGGGGGATTTTTTTGATAAAATGAAATAAGGGTTGTAAAATGGAGGGGAAAGGAAAAAAAAGGAATAAATTGAAAAGCTTGTATTTAGTTTGTAGACTGGTATTAATTCTAAAAGAATACTGTGGAAAAAAAATGTTATCTTTCTATTATATTGTATCATAAAATGTGGCAACCCGATGTATTTGGGCAGCATGAATGAATAAATTTCTTTCTCCCCTGTACACATAACTTTTATATATATA
>NW_027114348.1:0-1554 GCF_000696795.3 Halyomorpha halys | reverse complement strand
TTTGTATAAAGTCGGGGTCGGGGTCTCATTTTCTGATGCCCCCCCTTGCCGCGGACACCGAAGACGCCGCCACTGCGATGCCTGCTAAATTATCTGTCGTGGCATGCAAGCAAGGACCTGGCCTACCCCTACCATCACGCCAGAGTCGAGGACATGCTGGCCAGCCTCTGAGGTAGAAGCAACCTGTTTCGTGGTTTTCACCATTTCGCCAACCAGTCGTGAACCTGCACCGAGAAGCGGCTAGAAGACGTCACCAGATAAGCCCCTGTTTCATTACCTATGAGACTCCATGATTTGCTCTGTCTTACATCATATTATTAAATAAAATAATTTCATTAAAGCTAACACACTAATCCTAATTGCCCCTCCAGGGATTAACACTTGAACTTAAGAAATATATAGATGTTCATTAGTAACCCGAAAAGTCTCACAATTCCTTCACCCCTTTTCCACACTAATATAAATAAAAAATTCAACATACACTCGCAATACCTGAATTAAGACACGAGTTAAGGAACCGGTATCATAAATTTAAACAATTGCCCCTTGCCCAACTGAACCTAACGCACTTTAGACATATGGTTGCATATGTCCACTTTCTCCTTCCCATGGTATAGAAAACAAACTCAATAAAAACAACTAGGTTCAAATAAGGCCCTTGAGACCATTCTAACAGCCCTTTTTCAATAGCAAGGGCTAGCTGGTACTTAAGCAGGTACATGCTGTCATCTAACAATGGACTTGCATCAGTCAAACTATTTTATGGTTAACATATGTAAGTCAGTGCACAAAAGTCTTAGGTCATGGTCCCTTTCTTAGAAATCAGACCTCCCAACTTCTCGCCACGCCTTTTCCCCCTTCCAGATATTTCCTAAATTATCTGATTGGTCCAAACCCCTTCTCCTATTTCATTTTTCTTCCTATCCCCTCTTCTCCAGAGTACATATATATTTTCCAGCTCTGACTTGCCAAGGCAGATAGATATTTGTAATCATTAAACTATATAGTTCTTGTAAATATATTAGAATAAAGTCATTTTAGTCTTCACTGATTTTTGTGAAAGTTATCTCACGGATAGGTCTTGATGTATACAAGCACATTGCCTCCTTTCTAAATAATAGCTCTTCTTATATGTATTTATTTCATCGTTGGAATCATATACATATTTGCAATAGGTGTTAACGACTAAAATGTTTTTACTTATTTAAAAAAAAAAAACAGAATGTATTATTTTAGTTTTTACCATATTTTCCCAACCGTTAATAGATACGAGTGTGTATTTAAAATTCATTCACGTTAGTTACAATTTATACTTTATTAATAATAAATTTCCAATTATTTTATCATTAGGCCAGATTTATTGGCAATTTATGAATTGCTATAGTGATATATTTATGAAAAGTTGTAGTGATAAATTTATGAAAAGTTACTTGTGATAAATTTATGAAAAATTACAGTGATAAAAAGTCAGTTGGATTTCAACACAAACTATATCACGGCTTGTAACTTTCAGATAATATGCCGTGAAACGCAAAGGTGGTGTAAGTTATTCTT
>NW_027114347.1:14255-15538 GCF_000696795.3 Halyomorpha halys | reverse complement strand
TGTGTGAGGATTCCAGGTTAGTCGTTTGTCCAGGTGTAGTCAAAGGTAGCGGATCTGTTCTACAGGCGTAAGGGCAACATTATTGAAGTATACTGTAGGGCAGTCAGTAGGTTTACGACGAAGGGTAAAGGTAATTTGATGGAATTTGTTGGAATTTATTTTAATCCTCCAATTACGACACCATTATTCGAGGGCTGTGATATGGGATTGAAGGGTTTGAATTACTAACTAAACTAATATATATATTGTAACCTTTTTACTCAAACCAAATATAACCAATTGTGTAATAAGTACAGAATAGAAGAATATCATTATTTAACCATGTCTCATTTAATCATTAATTCATCAAATACATTCCACTCCAGTAAAAATCCTGAACCAGTGATTTTACAAAATCAATCACTGCAGATTTCAATTAATTTCAGACTGCGATGATTGAACACTCCTTTTTTGGCATTTCTAATGGCTGATAATACAAAAAAATTATATAAAATATTTTTTCTAGACACCTAGGGTGCATTGTGAAGAACACTAGAACACGTCCCTAATATTTTTCGATTTAGTATCACAAAAAAAAAAAAATGCATTGCAATAGATGATCCCACGTGCGTAGCCCCTCTTCGTCCCGCCTTATAAGAATTAAATAGTTTAAATAATGAAGTACCTTCTTTATTTATTTATTTTTTATAAATTTATTTATTAATATTTGCAACTTTATTGAGATAAATACAACCAGTTAATATGATATTTTGTAATATATATACAATGGCATAATATACACATGTCAAGAATATACCCATTGATAGAACTCTAATAAAATTTCAAGAGGAGAAGATCTCGTGGCTATCTTCTTTTCAGGTGTCTAGGAGGATTATCATGTAATCTATCACGAAAAGATTAGTATCTGGATCTGGCCAAATCGACAACATTTCGAGCATTGAGGTCCTGATGAATGATTTGATTGCTGACTAACTAAGGAGTATTAAGGATTTTGGACAGTAAGGATTGGATACGAGAAGAATTCTAATATTTAGTGGAGCTCCAAAGCTCAACTAATTCCAGTCCAGATAGGCCTTATTATAGTCATATAAATGAGTCTTTTGTAATTAGTTGGAAGTTAAGGCCTAGTTTCTCTAGTAAGTGTTGTAAAAGTCGGAATCGATGAGCAGTTTCCTGTCTTTTCAATCTCGTATGAGGATTCCAAGTCAGAGGTCTCTCCATAATAGTACCTTCTAGATTTCATTCCTAAAACAGAATATCTTGACTCTAGATTACGTTACAGA
>NW_027114347.1:11852-12915 GCF_000696795.3 Halyomorpha halys | reverse complement strand
CTAACCGTATTATTTCAAATTATGAAGAAGATTGTCAGGGGTGCGGTAAAACAACAAAACAAAAAATAGTTAACTACTATTTATTTGCCAACATTTTGCTCCACTTAATCAGTGCTTAAAAGATACAAAAACGACTAAACTATTTTGACATAGTAGGATAATTAGATACAAAATAATTAATTAAGGTAAGGTTAAAATTATATAAATATGAGTGAAAAGAAAGTTATATACAAATGAACGAAAAGAATAAATGAAAATAGTATTAGTTTTTTATACTATTTTCATTTCTTCTTTATATAGTGATAAGAATATAAAGAAAATTAGGCAAGTCATTAGGTTAAAAATGAACAGGAGACGTAATAACAGGTGACGTAGAAAGCAGATGTGAGAAATCAAAATATAAAAAACTCAAAAGCCGGGAAAAAAGAAATAAGATGGGATTAAATAATGGTTCTAGTTGAGAACATTTGAAACAGTGGAAGAAAAAGGGAAGTATATACAGAATGGAGGAAAGGCAACTGCTAACTGTTTTATTTCAAATACGCATAACACAAGCAAGAAATATAAAAATATGATAATAATAATAATAACTATAAGAAACTAATAATATATACTGATAGAAAATATAGTTAGGATAATACAATGAATACAATATAGGTATAATACAATAAATATAAAATAAGTAAGAATTAAATAAAATGGTGTAAACCTAAACATTTCAGAATAATTAGAAATGATAACAACCGTTTTTGAATTGACCGTGATAATAATATTTTATCTACATGGATAATTATAATAGTCGAGACAATGTCAAGTGAAAGTTTACATTGAAACGGTAAATGGGAAAATTAATAAAAACAACTAAGAAATAAATATAAGTGAATAAAATAAAGTATAAGATATAAGTATATAGGTAAAATGTAAAATGAAGAACATAAACATATTAAAAGTTCTTTTCTTTCATTTGAATATAATTTTCTTTTTCAAGAAAAAAATTCGAGGGTCATTATTGACTTTATTTTAGAAATTTTTATTAGACTTTATTTCCTTAATATCCGACATT
>NW_027114347.1:8565-11802 GCF_000696795.3 Halyomorpha halys | reverse complement strand
TTTTTTTTTTTACCGCACCTGGACCATTTTCCATTCATTAATACTATTTTAATTTTTTCTTTACACAGTGATAAGAATATAAAGAAAATTAGGCAAGCCAAGAAATCAAAATATAAAAAACTCAAAAGCCGGGAAAAAAGAAATAAGATGCGATTAAATAATGGTTGAGAAAGAATAAATAAAAATAAAATTGATAATAATAATAAATAGACAACTAATCAAGACGACTCACAAGTTCCAGTTGAATGGTCTCAAGTCCATTCGAAACAGTGGAAGAAAAAGGAAAGTATATACAAAATGGAGGAAAGGCAACCGCTAACGGTTTTATTTCAAATACGCATAACACAAGCAAGAAATATAAAAATATGATAATAGTAATAATAATAACTATAAGAAACTAATAATATATACTGATAGAAAATATAGTTAGGATAATACAATGAATATAATATAGGTATAATACAATAAATATAAAAGAAATAAGCATTAAATAAAATGGTGTAAACCTAAACATTTCAGAATAATTAGATAAGGATAACAACCGTTTTTGAATTGACCGTGATAATAATATTTTTTCTACATGGATAATTGTAATAGTGGAGACAATGTCAAGTGAAAGTTTACATTGAAACGGTAAATGGGAAAAATTAATAAAAACAACTAAGAAATAAATATAAGTGAATAAAATAAAGTATAAGAACCATAAGATATAAGTATATAGGTAAAATGTAAAATGAAGTACATAAACATATTAAAAGTTCTTTTCTTTCATTTGTATATAATTTTCTTTTTCAAGAAAAAAATTCGAGGGTCATTATTGCCTTTATTTTAGAAATTTTTATTAGACTTTATTTCCTTAATATCCGACATTTTTAATAGTCATTGTTCTTATCAATCCTTATATTTTTAATATTCCTTATCTTACCGGCCGTGGTACGAGATAAGCTGAATGCTACTTGACTCTCAACCCGTGACTTTCACGGGATAAGCTGTCAGTGGGCTAATGGCAGTCCTACACCTATCAATAGCCTATTACTCAGTAAAAAAACAAATTATTCGATTCCCTGATTCTTAAAGAACTAATCAATATTGAACCAGTAATCAAAATTAGGGATTAAAAAAAAATTATTTAATTTTTTTCTAAATAGACAGATAGATACAACAAACATAAATAAAAAAAAGCACAAAAAACTGTCTTTTGTAATCCTTCACTGACAGATCGTTTATTTTATTAAAAAGATCTCATTGGCAGTTTGAGTTATGAGACAGGCGTGGGTTTGAGATTACAAAGAGAGAAATATATATTTTGACCACAGGTGTTTTTAGAATAGGTTGTTTTTATGTTTAAATGTCATGGGAAGGTTCTCAGTTTCAAATAATATTTGGTTTGATTTAACAATCAGTAAAAACTTTGTCTACTAACCAATATTTACAAACCTAATATTTTAGTTGCGGTTTAAAAGATTTTAAATAATAATATTTAGTAGTGAAATTTATGTTGTTTTTTTTCGACGTTTACTGTGTCGTCTGCATAAGTAGCTATAAATGTGTTGGTTATTTTTATTTGAAGTATATATAGAGTACATTGCGGAAGTACCCGGGAGAAGAAAAAGTCAGTTATTTCACCCCCATTTCGGATTACTTTAATGAAAACTATGTTTAATTAATAGCTAAAATTGATGAGTCTGCCATGCATGAGTAGGGGAAATAAAAAATGGCGGTTGTTTAAAAACGTAGAAAAAAATTATTTTTCAATCGAAACTCTATATGTTTAAAACTACTAACAATACTAGAAAATCTAATATAACATCTTTTTAAGAACAGTAAATTTGTTAAAATATGAGCCCTAATCGAGCTAATTACGTTCAATAGTTCTCGAGATATAGCTATTTAAAAAGCAACTTTTCATAAAAAAAAATGTACTGAAAAATCAGAAGTGAATTTATTTTGAGATATCTACATCTCAAAAGCCATTTAACGCACAGATGTCTATTAGCACTCAAATTAAAGCCAGTTTAAACTACTATATAGTAGCTTATGAAGTTTATCTTCGTAGGAGTATTCGTTTTTATGATATTAATTGATTAATAGTAGTTTGGACAAAATTTAATGTTTGCATTATATTCATATGCGGATATCATAAAAAATACTACTCTTACGAAAATAGGTGACATAAAGTACTTTTAGTAAGATAAATTACCTTTATTTTGAGTTCTGGCAGACATATGTACGTCTAATACTTTCTGGGATATTGTTTTTCATAAATCCAAAAAGGCTGTCTGAACGTACAGAAATCTGCATTTTGTGAACTTATTTGGTTGAATATCGTGAAAACTACTACTCTTATGAAGATAAACGTCATAAATTGCCACATTAAATTAGCCTTAATTTGAGAGCTAATAAACATCAGTACGTCGAATTGTTTTTGAGATATAGATTTCTTAAAATGAGTTCACTAACTACTGATTTTTCAGTACATTTTTATGAAATGTTGCTTTTTAAAAAGCTATATCTCGGGAACTTTTAAACGTGAATAGTTCTATTAAGGCGGATATTTTAGAAAATGTACTCAACTTCAAATGATGTCCTCTTAAGTTTTCTAATGTTGTTGGTAGATTTAAAGATACAGAGCTACGAATGAAAAATTATTTTTTTTAACGTTTTGAAAAAGCCGCCATTTTTTTTTTGGCAGACTAATCAATTTTGACTAATAATTATACATAGTTTTAATTAAAGTAATTAAAAATTGGGTGGAAATAACTAACTTTTTTTTTTTACCCCTGCTCTTGCACTAACAGAATCGGCCTTAAATTGTCGTCCTGCGGCACCCCAGAAGAGATTTAACTACAGTCACAATGTTTTTCATCTTGATTAACAACGCAAAATCTGTCACTTGACTCTCAACCCGTGACTTTCACGGGATAAGCTGTCAGTGGGTTAATGGCAGTCCTACACCTATCAATAGTCTATTAATCAGTAAAAAAACAAATTATTCGATTCCCTGATTGTTAAAGAACTAATCAATATTGAACCAGTAATCAAAATTAGGGATTAAAAAAAAATAATTTAGCTAAAACGTTGTAATCAACACAACAAAATCAATGTAGACAGCCTACATTTTTCAATAGTTTCGCCCACTCTGTCCTGTACTATATGGGGAGTACAGGACAGAGTGAGCGAAACTTAGCTTTAACAACTAAAAACTATAGCTAAACACACAGTAGTTGTTATGGAAAC
>NW_027114347.1:4423-6239 GCF_000696795.3 Halyomorpha halys | reverse complement strand
TAGTTAGTTATATTTTAATGGAAGATCTTTGATTTACTGAAACATAGGCGTTTCCAGCGGGGAGGGGGGAGGACCCCCTAAAACTGCAAAAAAAAAATTATTAATTTAATAAAAATTAAATCCCACAGGAAAACAGAAGAAGATTACAGGCTAAGATGTAACGAATTGATCTACAGAAAAATTCCAAAGCCCTGTATACCGAGGTGAGAATCAGAAGGCTGATGTTCTATGGGCACATGAAGAGGATAAAGGAGGAAAGATTGAATAAGATCTTTAAAAAAATGTTAACTACAAAAATATTGGAGGATGCACGAGGCAAATGAGGGAGGAATTAAAGAGACTTAAAATTTCAGATACCGACTGTCTAAACAGAGATACGTATAGGAAAACATTGAAAAATCTCACCAATATTAAAAGAGGAAAAAAAGGGGTACGAAGTGGTCCGAAGAAATCAAAAGAAAAACAGTCGAGGATCATGAAGCTGTGATGGGAAGAAAGAAAATCAAGACTCCCAAAGAAGCCTAACCATTGATATTCACGTGGTCCTAGTAGCCGGTACGTGAAAAAAAAAAAGATAAATCTTTCTTCTAGCAAATAATTGTAATAACAAATGAAGCGAATATTATAAATAATATTCTTGAAAATTATATGTATAATTTTCTTTTGTTTTGTACGTTAAGATTTTTCAATATTTCTTTGATTATTATTATCTCCAGCTTTTTTTTTTTTTTTTTGTTATTTTATGTTTTTTGTCGTTTGAGGGGAATTATTTTTCGCAATGTGCCATATCTTCTATATATAAATATTTTTTCATAGCCTAGTACTCAAGAGATTTAGAAAATCAAGGCCCATAGCAACATTGGTATTTTCTAAATTTTCAGTATACTGGAAAAGTAGTGGGAAACGCTTTAAAATCATTATTAGTATACTTTTAGAGACTGATCGATAATGTAAATACATCCATCTCAAGACTGTTTCATTGAGCCTTTTCTCTGATTCTTACATTTCATTACTCGGCTTCAACAGCCGCTATAAAAAGGTCCATCCTTCAAGGACTACTAAAAGCCTCGCTATTCAACAGAGTCCTGACCTAAAAGCTACTAACACACTCCGTGTTCCCTTCTAGATCGTAGAGCTGTAGCACATCGTTATATAGGTAGCTTTGAATAAACAGTGTATTACCTCCCTAAACATCTACGATTTTCGGAATTTCGTTTTAATTTTCGATGCATCACATTAGTGACATATTGTCTCTCTTTTTAGTGTATCGTTAATTTTTTTAACTTCTAGCACCTGTCTCAAGAATTTTCAATAGAATAGGGACTTATTTTATTTATTTTGTTTTAAGGAGTCCGATACTATAATACATCAGATTATAAAACAAATCCACTTTTTTCATCTGATGCTTCCTAAAGGCATACATCTTCAGAACCGGTTTTTTTTATATATTTAAAAGGAAGATCCGGGTGCGTTCTAAAGAACTCAAATAGCAAACTCTTTATTGTGAGCCAACTTTTGCCCCTCTTTGAGTAGCTTTATCAGAGCTACAACAACTAAAATAATGTTACATAAAAATAAAACGAAATAATAACCTAACAAATTAGGAAATATATAAAACATTTAGAATTGGCAATGATCCTGTTAATGTTGTTAAGGCCCGCCCAAATCAACGTAATGTTTTTGAAGGATGCTCCAAAAAAACAACAAAAACAAACTGACCAGAATACGAACATTTATTTGGGTGAAGGCAAACATAAATATATAATCAAAATAAAACAATTAGAAATAAATAAATAAAATAATTTAAAATAAAAGT
>NW_027114347.1:0-439 GCF_000696795.3 Halyomorpha halys | reverse complement strand
GTTGTAAATTACATTAAATAAATAAATAAAATAAAATTAACTAAGATTTTAAATCTGTGTACCAACAGAATGAACTTGCAAGCCGCCGTAATGATTTCATAAGTGACGTCATTTATACATAATGATTTAGCGGTTGTTTTTTTTCAATTTTTAATTTATTACGTTTCTGCTGTTAAAAGAATTTTCATTATTTTTTTAGTTTTGACATCTTTTGGAACTTTTGTGGAGTCTTTATAGGAGTATTTTTGCAATTAGGCGCTGCACAGGGACGATAACAAATATAACTCATAATAGATAATTGCTTGAATATCAAAGAAATTTTTTTTTTTTAATTATTTATTTATTGTAATTTACAACTGTACAAAATAATACAATAGGTAAATATGTTGTATGTTTCATAACACTTGAAAATCTTGGGAAGGAACCACCCATTGGTGGT
>NW_027114346.1:5589-7179 GCF_000696795.3 Halyomorpha halys | reverse complement strand
GACTAGTAATTATACATAGCTTTCATTAAAGTAATAAAAAATTAGGGTAAAATAACTTACTTTTTTCTCTTCCTGTGCTCTTGTACTAATATATTTCTAATATGAAATAATAAGTGAAAGTAAAAATACATATTAGGAAGGGTTTCGCAAATTTCTGAAAAGTTGCCAAGGCGGTATAGTCGTCATTTGGAAGTAATTTTGTTTAAAAATTCCTTTCTTATTAGGGCTATAAAATTGCGAGAGTTGACAATTTCTTTTTTTTTCTTTTTAAATTCCATCGAAAGGCTGTCGGGAGAGATAACAGTAAAGCAATGAGATTGTGTTTGCTCGACCTTGGCAATGAACGCTCTCCGTGATGTAATGGTTGGCGGTTGACGGCACCTTGCCCAAATTTACGTAATCAAAACAAATATTCTCAAACAGAAAAATACGTTAGGACCCACAAATGTAAGCTAGTAGAATATTTTATACACTATATCTCTTACTATAACTATATACTACATAGTTATACTAATAATGGTATCACTTCTTCATTCTGAGGTTATTCACCCCAAAAGAATAATGGTGTAATTAACAACTAGGGGCTTAGTAAGATAATTTTTTTTTTCTATTTGTGAACTGAAATTTACAACTATATAAAGAAAAGAAAATACGTAACTGTAAAAGATTTTTCAAGACACATGATAGTCTTGGGAAGGGAGCACCCAATGGTGGTACCTCAATCATTGCTTTAAAGTAGAAGATCCCATGTCCACCTTCTTTTCAGACACCTCGGAGGAATATCATGGATTTTTAAGGATGAGAGATTAAGAACTAATGGGTTTGGATGGGTGAGGATTCTGGAATGAAAGGAGGTAAATTTATTTCGGGCTAAATCTGCAACGAACGCGATGCTGAAGTCTTTATGGATGAGTTTCTTTGTGACGTAATAAGGAGCATCAAGGATTTTGGATTGTAAGGATTGAATACAGGAAGAATTCGATGGTTTAGTGGTCCCACAAAGGTTAATTCAAGTGTTTCTTAAGTAGATGTTGTAGTAATCGGAATCTACGAGCAGTTTACTATCGTTTCAATCTAGTATGGGGATTCAAAGTAAGTCTCTTGTCAAGATGGAGTCCTAAGTAGCGAATCTGTTCAACAGGATTTAGCGGGATGTTAAAATATTTTTAACATACAGTACTTTTTTTTTTTAATTATTTATTTATTGATATTTACAACTGTATACATATATACACGTGAAGTAAATTTGCTGTAAGTGATATTATGACATGATAAAAACATGTGGAGAATCTACCCATTGATAGAACTCCAAAAACATTTCTAAAGGAGAAGATCTCGTGGCCATCTTCTTTTCAGACGTCTAGGAGGATTATTTATTAGGTAGTGAAGGAGAAGCCAGGTTAGAAACAAGTGGATTTGGGTGGTTGGGAAGTTTATTAGTATCTGGTTCTGGCCAAATCGGCAACATAGTGGACATTGAGGTGATGGATGATTTGATTTGTGACAAAGTAAGGAGCATTAAGGATTTTACGAAGTATTTTGGACTGTAAGGATTGGATTCGAGAGGAATTAGATGGTTTAGTGGAGCCC
>NW_027114346.1:0-484 GCF_000696795.3 Halyomorpha halys | reverse complement strand
CGCATCACTGGTAATGAGCCAGTGGAGGCTGAGCAAGTGCGCTAAAGCAGCAAACACTCAACTTGAGTGGAGAATCTGACCATTGCCAGAACTACCTTGATATTATACACTAGAGAATTGAAATTAATTTACACGGTTTTTAGATCTGATCTTTTCATATGATTCACTTTAGCAATACTTTCCTTTACTAATTTTCCAAATGAACTTGTCATGTATCGGTTACCGCTTTTAGAGCTATCACAATTACTTCATCATCATAAAACCAGAAGAAGAGATAATCCTAGGTGCTCGTTTTGCTTCGAGTCAGACATGACATTCAATCCACTCATCTATATGAATGGCCTCGCCTCAGTGACAGTGTTGGACAAAAATAAGCTAGAGTTGCAACTAATAGCTAATATTGCCATGGATACGATATTTATTTATCAATGATTCATTCATGAATAAGGGTCGTTGCCATGGATACGATATTTATTTATCAATG
>NW_027114345.1:0-1322 GCF_000696795.3 Halyomorpha halys | reverse complement strand
TATATATATAAACACGAAAAATTCAAAACACAACACTGAACGGCACTGTGAAAACCGCACCTGATAAAAACTATTTCACAGAGAAAGAGATACAAAAATGTTGAAGGGATATGAAAAAATATTATAATAGAAAATACATAACAGACTAACTGCAGCTGATTTAATTAGTTAGCTGAATATTTAATCATGGTTTAGTTTATTACTTGAACAAGTAATCAATTAAGATAAAGGCATGTTGTTTATATAAGTATCTCTCATATATATCTCACCACTAGTATCTTCCAAGTATTCCTCAGCATCAGAAACGTGGGAATCACTTCTATATATTTACTGAATATACATTTTTGGAGACTTCTATTATTGTAAATTTCAATTTGGTAAGAGGGGCAGAATTTTATGAAATTCTAGAAATAACTTGAAACAAATAAAAAATACTAACGCACTGTTCTGCATAAATGTTCTGTATAAATGGAATACAAAAACATATTGATCCATTTTAATGGGGGAGTTATAAAGTTTCTAGGGAGTATAAAATGCGCCACCATCATGGGGTGGGGAAAAGGACACTCCTGTAAATGGTATGTTTTTTTACATATGGTTTGTAGTATGTCTGTACATGTTTTCACTGGTAAGTTATGTCGTGAGAAATACTAAAAAAAAAAAAAAAAGGTCATTTTAAATCAAATATTGCAGTTAACTAAAATTTACATTCTGCTCTTAACAATGATTCATTCAATTTAATTTTCTTTTTGCCCTTATTACCCTTATTTAATATTACCCTTATTGTTTTGGGATACCTCCTTATACAATACGATTTTATGGATACTAATTATGTTTTATATATTTAATCTATTTACATTTTGGTAAAACAATCCAAAGGGGAAAAAAACGAAAACATTATTATAAAATAAATAAAACATAAAATAAAATATGTACATTGGATAGAATAAAACAAATCATTGAGTAACATGAAATACATATCTTTTATTTATTTTTTATAAACATTTTTTTTTTTGCATAAAGATATAATAAATTGTTATATAATCAATAATGACAATTCAAAGACTGATTTTATGGAGTTGGCCATTCTATCAATTGAAAGGCACAAATATGTATTAATCAACTATTAGGATAAACATCAACAGAAATTAATAAAAAGCTATTCGTCTTTTATTTATTCGGGGGATATATGCTTATAGGCTACAATACTCTATTATTGTAATTTAATATAATATAATAGCATATGTTACTTATAGTTTGTTACAACACAACCGTATCAGCTTCAGTCTGGACAATCAAAATTTTTTTAAATATTTATATTA
>NW_027114344.1:13100-14017 GCF_000696795.3 Halyomorpha halys | reverse complement strand
TACATATTCTAATAATACACTGGATACTACTATACTATCATAGTACATCCTAGAGCATATAGGATAAGTGAGTTTAGGTTTTTAATTAATATTTAAATTAAGAGTTATGAGGTCTAGAAAAATGTTTCATATTTTTGTTTATCTTTTTTTGTGACTCCGTACCTGGTTATTTCATATAAAGGGAGGGGGAGGTATTATCTACAGGACCACCACAGATATAAAATTCGGGGTCTGAATATAATAATGTAAATATCATTAAGGTAAATTTCGATAGGGGGAAAAATAATATCTTTTGGTGAGATGTGGTGAGGGCCACCATTTTGTGTTTCTAGAAGATGAAAATTCTTTTACTGGGGTTTCTACTATTTTAGGCCCCGTATGGGATGAGTCACCCGAGGGGGTGGTATAAAGGTGGGCTGTGTGGTCCCATCAACACGCTCCGGACCGACTTCTTAGCCAGACATGTTCTTAGCCAATAATGGTACCAAAGAGAATGAGCTCCCTGCCAACATATCAGGACGCCACAGATCCGGGATTAGCCCCATCAGATAATAATTCTCCCTAATATAGATAAGCTTACTCCCTAGGTGGTGCTGAGGGTTTTTGGCTCTCAAGCCGCTAGGTGATTTCCCTTTGCAGTCCTTATGACTATACATTTCAACAATAAATCAACACGAAAAGATTGACCCTCCTGTGGACTGAGAACTATCCTATCCTAACTATGGTAGGTCAATTTTTCATTTCGAGGGACCACCCCAGGCTGGATTCGAACCGACCCCGCTGCAGTCACAAGACAATCAAAGTTTGTGTTTTAACACGCTCAACTAAAAGCGTCCCCGAATTTTATATCTGTGGTGGTCCTGTAGATAATACCTCCCCCCTCCCTTATATATGAAATAACCAGGTAGAGAGTCATA
>NW_027114344.1:8194-8693 GCF_000696795.3 Halyomorpha halys | reverse complement strand
GTGGTCACTGATCAGGACGCAACCTCTCTGGGCTACCTTTACCATCTTGATTTCCCCGATCTGTTTCAAATCTTCTGAGGACGGGAGCTCTTTGTATATGTCTCCAGCTGTCCACCCCTCTGCACGCCCTCTCAGAGTGACATATGTAGCTGTTTCCCGGGAGTTCTGAGGGACTGCTGGAATACTCGCCAGGGTAAGTTTTTTCTTTTCTTTATGTTCGTCTTCTTGTGGCGTTTCCAGCGTCTGGGTGGCCTTTTTGTTTTTTTCTTCTTCGTACTTGCTTCTTCCATGGCTCTTCATCCTCCTGCATCTCTCTATCAGAGCTTTTGCCAATAACCATATTCTTTCCCCTGCAAATCGGCACATTACTGGATCTTTGTAGCATCGAGGCCGGTGCCGAACCCTCATATTTACTGTCTCTACTGTCAGGCCCTGATTATCTATCTGCCTCACTGCCGCTTCCCGTCGGCCTTCAATTACCCTCCGCCCGAAATGGCGG
>NW_027114344.1:3193-4084 GCF_000696795.3 Halyomorpha halys | reverse complement strand
AATTTATTTTATTTTAATAACATTACGAATTAATAATATTCTATGAAGACCCATTTTATTCATGTATGACTTGCAAAGTGCCAGTTGATATGAATGAGAAGTTCATTCCTGACATTCGAAATTCCTGCACTGAATATAAAATAAAAATAAACAACAAAAAAGCATAAACTGCCTAAGCAAAATATTGATTTGAACTTAATCATAAATTTGATTTATAGAACCCTTTTTATTATTTTACATAAAGTAAAATAAAGGCTCAGAATAAAAATGAAAATACCTTGAGGCACTATATATTTCAGAAAATTTTAATCGTGTTATAATTTAATCCTACTATTTACTTCATACGGTCAACTAACTTCTTCCAATTAGTATTTCTCATTTACCAGCTGCCTATTCATCAAATCAATGAAAGGTTTTAGTAATTCTAATTTATAATTCCAACGAGTTATAGAAATCTATTTATGGTAACGTTTGTTTTTTTATTTTAGAATTTTTAATCGTTGTCGTAATTTTAGAATAATTAAATTATTTTAGTATTGGCAACTCCTCTCCTCCTGCAGAAGGTTCTATTCGATTACCATGACAAGGTCTTTGGAGTTGGACACCAATTATTTTAAATAATTTTTCTTGCTATTTTAATTTTTATACCCTGAATATGAATCGTAAGTGCTTTTATTAATGTATGCTTTTCAAATGCAAACTAATGCGCTGATGATTTGGCAAGATTAATAGATTATTTTTTGAGACTGGCCTTTTTCTGTATTTAATGTTAAATATATTAAAAACCAATCGTTTCTAAGGGAAATAATTTATTTATTAACAATGCCTATATTATTTAAAATCATTCATCAAAAATACTATTTTTTTAAATGTTGTAAAAAAAAAAAAAAG
>NW_027114344.1:0-1468 GCF_000696795.3 Halyomorpha halys | reverse complement strand
TGAAAAAATATATCTCTTGATTCATAAGACGAACATATGTCTGCCAACACTCAAAATAAAGGAAATTTTACTTACTATAATGTACCTTATGACACTTATCTTCGTAGGGGTAGTAGTTTTTATGATATTCACATATGAATATAAATTTTGCAAATGAAAATTTGTTCGAACAACTATAAATCAATTTATTTTAGCAAATTTCATGTAAACTATTAGAAGATAAACATCGTAAACTAAATTATAGCTCATTAAACTAGCTTTAATTTGAGTGCTAATAGACATCTGTACGTCAAATGGTTTTTGAGATATAAATTTTTCAAAATAAATTAACTAACTATTGATCTTTCAGTACGTCCCATACAACATTTTTATGAAATATTGCTATTTAAAAAGCCATATCTCGAAAACTTTATGACGTAAATAAATTTATTAGGGCTCATATTTTAGCAAATTTGCTCTTCTTTAAAGATGTTCTCTTAGTTTTTCTTGTGTTATTCCTACTTTTTAAGATATAGAGCTCCGAATGAAAAATAATTTTTTTTTATCGCTTTGAAACAGCCGCCATTTTTTATTCCCCCTACCTATACTTGGCAGACTTTGACTATTAATTATACATAGTTTTCATTAAAGTAATCAAAATTGGGGTGAGATAACTGCCTTTTTTCTCCTCATGGGCTCTTGTACTATTATAACTCTTCAATAAAAACAGTATTTTCTCAAAATAAAATATGAGATTATTATGTGAAAATAAAATAAAAAAATTTTTTTGATATATTTTCTATTATTATACTCCACCCTTACTTAATGAAATGATGTATATTAAGATTGAAAAAAAAATCATTCTTTTCAATTGAATTTCCAAACCAAAAGATTTTTTTTTTATTATTATTTGTTCGCTTTGGTATGTTTAAAGTGATTCAATATTTCAATGATGATAGCCTTAATATTTTGTTTCTTTTTCCAAACCCCTGTTTTTCTTTGTTCCATTTGTTGATCAATAGATCAAGAATCAGAAATCCTGTGAGTTTCTTGATATTTAAATCATTGGTGAATAAAACTTCTACTACTACGAATTTTCAGCTTTTGTTTTTTCGTTAATCTGGTCTTGACAAATTCTTACCTTGTTATAAATTTAGTTCTCTGAGTAGCTTCTATAAATCATCTTCTAGTTAGAATTCTTAAACGGATGTTCCCAATAAAAAAAAAACTATTTTGCTCGAACATGCCTCTTTTTTTTTGCCTCTATTGCTTTGAAAAAAAAAGACAGATTTTAAATTTCATTATTCCCTTACAAAATATTTAATTTTAGTTTAGCTTCAATAACAAAAAATTCCTTATTTCATTATGAAATCATAAAAAAAAATAAAGATTAGCCACTTTTCTTTGACAATAAAGATAGATGCTGTGTAATCTTGGTAATCCAAACTTCTGTACTCCAAACTAGCATAAAAAAAAATTATTTTTTTTT
>NW_027114343.1:0-1008 GCF_000696795.3 Halyomorpha halys | reverse complement strand
AATGGAAGGAATGATACCGAGTTCGGGCTAGATCGGTTACATAATATATTAACTTAAATATTATGGCTACTGAGAAAGATACAATACTTGATTGTCGAAAAAAAAAATCTTATTCGTGCATCGCTCTATTGACGAATAATCAAACCTCATATCCTCATTAGCTGTAAGATTTAAGTTCTATGTTATTAGAAAATTAAGTTTTTGTTTTTTGAAATACGAGGTTTTCATTCGAGGCCATCGACACACAAGCTTTCTCCTGGAGTATCCTTCGAAAGCCCTGTTCGAAACTGCTCTATAACACAAAATCAGAATGATCATTATCTTCAACATAAGGAATAAATATCATATGTTTTATATGAGAAAGTGGGATTTGGTTAGGACTATATGAGGAGGTTGGAACTAGATGATATCTGCGATAGTTAAATTAGTAGTATTATATGAGATTTGATGTGACCATTTCCTAGCTGAGGCTGTAAAAGAGAAAGTAATATAAAAGAAATGTCTTTTGTACATGTCAGTAATAAAAGGCTCTAGAGTACCAACCTATCAGAAGATAAGTCCTGCACATTGTGTTTTTACTACTATTTGTGAGATAATCATTTAAACTATTTATTTAAACATTTACACATTTGTTTAGTTACTTTTTGTTAATATAATTTCTTATTATCGATTTTTTTTATCTTAGTTATTAATATCATATCAGCTTTTATTATCCAGCATATAAAATAATATTATAAAAATGTATGGGTGTTTGCATAGGCTGGGGATTGCCTTATATAAATTTAAAAAAGGTCTATTTGAAAATACGGAGTGAAGGTTTGAGGCTCCACTGAGCCATTGAAATAATCTCGTCTCCAATCCTATCCGTTTTTATGGATAGAAAAAAGATTTTATTCGAATAATATATTCTGATATATATATATACTGCCACACTCAAGGGCAATAGGTATTGCGGATGTAAGTACACATCACATCACATATATATATGTTTACATTTATAATTAATAT
>NW_027114342.1:0-1979 GCF_000696795.3 Halyomorpha halys | reverse complement strand
CTCTTAAAATATATACAAACAAAAGAATAGACAAATGAACATAATCAGACTATCTGTATGAAAAATAAATAAATAAAATAACATAATGATAAAATAATACATACAATAATGGATGAAACTAATAGCTAATATTGCCATGGATATGATATTTATTTCTCAATGGTTCATTGATGAATAAGCGTCGTTTCTACGGCAATTTTAGCTACTAGTTTCATCCATAGCTAATTTTTGCTCATCTTTGGGGTTAGTTAGGTTAATATATCAATTACTTTTGATTATTGATTGAAATAGGGTTACATGACTAATGGAAGATATCGTAGGTAACTTGGTGGTTAATTGTTATCATGTACTATTGATGTTTGGTGGAACTTAAAGACTGATAACTCTCTTGTGTTTTCTTATCAAAATAATATCTTAACAGTTTCCTATTAAAATGGCTATTTACTTACAAAAATATACAATTTAAATGCATCGACACCAATTAAACAATTTTCTTCTAATCTAATCACAGCAACACTATTTTTTAATTCAAGTATTCCCTGAGTTGAAATGTTGATGGATATTGCCCGAACTAATTATAATATCCTGGTACAAATGGAGTGTACTGTATTTGAAATGGATGTAAAATAAATTATGTATGGTAAATATTTTTGTATGCTTTCGTCCCTCTTGCCTAAGTGTGGTGAAGAACTAACACTTATAATGAATTGTTGAACAGTAGCCAAAATCGTGTGGTTCTAATGAGATAGTACTCTTTATCCTCTACAGAACAATATGGTAACAGAGACTCTACTCCTTCATGTATTTGCCACTAGACGGCAGCATCTTGAATTCCTATTCAAAAAGTGTGGAGGGGTCTTCCTCAAACAACTATTAAGAATAAAACCTACCTTCAACAGGTTAGGACTCTGTTACCACCTAATGACGGAACTTGAGTTATTATTATTCTTTTATTTTTTACTTATACAAGCAATTGGGCTGTAATGCAAACAGTTATTTAATGCATTGAGACAAATTATTAATGAAGTATGTTAAAGAAATATTAATGTTATGTGTGAAGTAATAATATGAAAACAATTTTTAAGTTGTCTCCTTGATGGCCTATAGGCCGAAACGTAGGAGAATAATGTGAATAAAAGGACAAAAAAAAAGTATATGGTACAGAAAAATATGAAAAATGAAAGTTAAAAAAAATCATATATTATTATTATATATTATATTTTTACTATGCCTATATTTTATAACATTAAAAAAAAATGTCTAACTAGATTTAAGTATGCCGTGTATCTTACCAACACCAACGTAGTTGGGAAGCACAATTTATTTTAATACAGTTTTTCGGTCTCTCTTAACACAACTTTAATTGGTCCACTTTACTCTCAATTAAGTGTTTTTCAATTCTGTAACGTTTCGCCCCATACCTCATTATCAAGGAGACATCATACAATTTTTTTCATATTATTCCATAGCATTCCCTCACACATAACACTAATATTTCTTAAACATGCCTCATTATTATTTTTCACTATTCATTAAGATATGTTTTGTATTACAGACCATTTGTCTATGTAAAAAAAAATCATCAATAAAACAAAAATTATCAAATATCTTAACAGTTTCCTATTAAAATGGCTATTTACTTAACACAATTTACTATCTTATCTAATCACAGCAACACTATTTTTTAATTCAAGTATTCCCTCAGTTGAAATTTTGATGGATATTGCCCGAACTAATTATAATATGCTGGTATAAATGGAGTGTACTGTATTTGAAATGGATGCAAATAAATTATGTATGATAAATAAAGTGAAAATAAACTCTATTCTTGAAAATTTCATAACACAACTGATTATATTATATGTGGTTTAGACAAAAGGGTTTACTATGCGGGTTAGTCAGTGTTGGGCAAAAATTAGCTATGGATGAAACTTTTTTTTTTTTTTTTTGAAATTGATAGATTTATTTATTGATAGATA
>NW_027114341.1:330584-337344 GCF_000696795.3 Halyomorpha halys | reverse complement strand
AATGAAATAAATGTAAAACAAATGAAGTAGCGATGATTATATGAATATGCATAAATATTCACAAACACACATATATATGTATATACATCTATACATATATATACATCGAGTAAATTTTCTATAATGACATACAAATATGTGGAGAATCTACCCATTGATAGAACTCTAATAACATTTCTAGAGAAGAAGATCTCGAGGTCATCTTCTTTTCAGACCCCTAGGAGGATTATTAGGCAGTGAAGGAGAAGCCAGGTTAGAAACGAGTTGGTTTGGGTGGTTGGGAAGTTAGCATGGAAGGATTGATATCTGGTTCTGGCCAAATCTGCAGCATGGATGATTTTATTTGTGACGAAGTAAGGAGCGCTAAGTTTTTTAGACTGTAAGGATTGGATACGAGAGGAATTTTATGGTTTAGTGGAACCTCATAGCTGAACTCCGTATGTCCAGATAGGCCTTATAATAGTCATGTAGATCAGTCTTTTGTAATGGATTGGAAGTTTAGACCGTTTGTTTAGTAAATGTTGTAATAGCTGGAATCGAAGAGCACTTTTTTAAGTCTTATGTGAGGATTCCATGTCAGTCGTTTGTCCAGATGTCCAAAGTAACGGATCTGTACAACTGGAATAAATGGGGTATTATTAAAAGATAGTGTGGGGCAAGACGAAGGGAAAATGTGATTTCGTGGTATTGAAATTTATTTTAATCCTCCAGTTTTGGCACCATTTTTCAAGGGTGGTGATGTGGGATCAGAGGATTTGGGATACAATGAAAGGATCATTATTGTATGTATAAAGGATAGGTACAAGGATACCATCCTGAGGTACACCAGCAGACTGAGGAAATAGGGATGAATAAGCGCTGTTGTGATTTAATCGAAATAACCTGTCGGAGAGATAAGAACGGATAATGAGAAAATATGTAGGGGGATATCAATTCAAAATAATATGTCCTTTCGAATCGAGAGACCCAAGATCTGAAAAATATATTACTTTCGAAATTTCGAGATTAATTTCTTTTGAATCTTCCTTATGAAAGGATTAGCCAAGAGTTCCTTTACTACAGACTGAAAGACGATGAGGCAAAGAAACTGAAATGAAGCCCCTGATGGAAAAAAAAAATGAACAAAAAAGGTAAAAGAAAACTTGCACCTTGGAGGAGCTTTCATTAAGAGACTCTAATTAGAGAAAATAATAACTATGAAACTTATCCTGGAGTACTCCAGTTTTATATTTTGGTTAATTAATTTCATTTCTGAGGTGAATAATATAAGTATAGAACATCAGTATTTGAAACTTATAAATGATTTAAAACTATTTGTAAGTTGGCATAAATTTAATAAAAAAAAAACATTTTTAATTTTTTTAAATTTAATTAATTAAGGTAAGGCAGTGTGCTACAAACTCTAAGGACTCGGGTTCAAATCCAGCTGTGGTTGATAATTATTTTCTATTTCACTGTCGCCGTGAGTCAGTGCAATAGGTTCGGGAACACTCCGGCGTCCACCCAGTCTCATAAAGTAGGTACCCTTAATTGGGTAAAAATCTGGCAGTCGAGCGTGATTCTGACTAAATCACCTCCTTGCACAACCGTTAGTCCAGTAACAGTACTTCCTTACAAAGTACTGCACCCCTGACTCTTCATGGGTTTTATTGGCACAGATTTATTTATTTTTTAATATATAAGGAATTTTCTATCAAAAATCAATATATCCAGTGTTGATATCAAAGTGGACTTTTGCTAATTAATTACGAAGCTCTTACATGTTTAGATAAATAAATTGTGGTACAAAAATAAGACATACATAAATATAAACCTGAAAAGAAAAGCGACCATTTTGAAAAAATCTGTTATATTAGGCCCATGTGTAATAAAACTTTTACTATTGTCTTTTTCAAATATTTCTACTTTAGAATCCATTTACAGGAATTATTTAAAGGCGTTTAGCTAGACGAATAAAATAATAATAAAATAAAATGTCAGCCATTTTTCTTTTACTTCCATTTACCTATAGATGGAATATATAGTAAGGGTAAGTACTGCGATCGTGGAAAATTTCGAATTCGTGTTTTCAATGTATATTCATCACAGGTCCACAGAGTTTAAAACACCTAGTGTTGCAAAAATGATCTATGTGTCTTTGATAATCCTTGGTCAAAAACAAAAGGTTGTTCTAAACTGAAATTATGCATTGAGACTGGTGTATGACTAGGATATGACAGGAACCTTTTTGATAAAATCGACCACTTTATACATCCGATTTTTCAAATTATTTTTTAGATTTTCTCGAAAATTACTTTTGATTTAACTGAGTACATCAATGTACAATTGAATGTTTTCTAATATCAGATATGGCTTATCTTCATCAAAACAGTCTGACGGGGCTTAAATAACAATTTTTTAAAAATACTATTCTAAAAGTAGTGCTACCAGAACTCCATCCTTAGGCAGATCGTCTGAGGCACCACACTGCAGATGGCCAGGATCAGTACCATCCATCAAGAACTCAAGCTTCCCTCGGTTCCGGAATTCATAGTCTGACGGCATATTTCTTTGATGGACTGAAGGCCTGTGCAAGCCCACTCTTCCACCAAGACCTAGGAGGTGGCAAAGCACTGTTCTCTTGCCTGACGTACTCGCCCTGGCTCAGTTTAAACCCAACCATTCACCACTAGTAGAGAGGTCCCTTCCCACTCGTGACAACGCAGACGGCGAGTAAGCACCACAATGTTTCCCTGCACACAGCAGATCTCACAACCTACCTTAAAATGCCCTTCAGGCAAAGAAAGGACATTTATGTTCATCATGTGTTATTATGTAAACACATGTTTTGTTTAAAATTATAAAATTAATAGAATGAGAAAAAAAATTGTATATTCTAAAAGTACCTTAAATTTTGATTATTTAAAAAAAAAATAATAATTCTCATCTTGTCATTAATAAACAAGATATAAATATGAAATATTAAAGAATTTTATGATTAAATAAAGTAAAAATAGAAAAATCCAATTCTAACGGAATAACCGAGACGGCCTGATGTTATTTTTTATTGAACTGAAGTATACTTCACAGTAACAAAATTTATATTCCTATTTCCCACTTCGATAAATTTTAAAATACGAATTTTTATAACAGTAAATTTAAAAAAAAATTGTCCATAATTTTTGCTATGCTTGTTATAATGCTTGTTTTTTCTAAAATCAAATAAATTCAGATAACTTTATCAAGGACTCACCAATCCACTCAAAATTTGGGGATTTAAGAGAAATTTGTGTGATGCTCGCACCATAACTGATTTTTTTAAAATTTATTGAATACTTAATTTAAATAATAAGTTATTTTGTAATATTTTTAATAATATGTACCTGTATGCTACTATATACTTTCTAAACATTAAAGCCTACACACGTCGGGAAAATTTCTCTCTACAGATCCACTGAGTCGGGACTAAACAATGATTTATATCACTCACCATCTGCAGTCCTTGGAATGAGATAGCGATGAATTTATGTACTGTAGCATGTGCTGCATCAACATTCATCCACATTGATCATTATCTGCATGTTTTCGTTATTCATTCATCATTCAGCATAACGAATTTATTAACTGTTTCATGAATTAATTGGCTACATCTTAATTAAATGTTTGTTTAACGTTTCTTCTTTCAGTTTATATAATAATTATAAAAATAAGTATCCTTTTTTACCCATTATTATGGATTCCTCAACCATTTTCTTCCTGTAGGAAAATTTATTGATTATCTGTCATATAGCGGATACCATTTTTTTTTTTAATTTATTTATAATCTTTTCACTTTCTCGAGACTGGTTATTATTGTTTAAATAAAATAAATTGTGTCCAAAAGTCAATTCGCCCATCCTCAAGGACAATCGTTTATTAAAATTAAAATTTACAAACATATCAATAATTTAAAAACTTCTTGCTGGTTATTTTCCCCGAATTAAAACATTACAACATATACTTTGTTATCAAATACTATTTGTAACGTTGGACTTTTAATGAAATAATTAACTTAATGTAAATCTGGTGGGGGTATTGTTAATTATATTATAAAAGCAAAATACTCTAAGAGGAAGTATAAATACTAAACATAATTCAATTTTTGTTACTGTTAATAAAGAGTGAAAATAAAACAATAAATATGTATTAATAAAAGATACCAGACACCAAATTGGAAAATTTAATCTTTCAAAAGCTAAAATTTACAATAAGAAGAACCTCTCCAACAATTCAAAATTAAAACATTACAATGTTGTGATAAGGCCTGTGGTTTTACACGAGGTGGAGACTACATCCTTACCCAACTTGGAAAAGCTGCTAAAAATAGAGAGAAGGATCTTAAGAAAAATCTGTAGGCCTAGGAAAACACAAGAAGATTGCAGGCTAAGATCTAACGAAGAGATCTACAGAAAAATCAAAGACCTAGAAACCGAGATCAGAATCAGAAGGCTGAAGTTCTATGGGCACATGAAGAGGATGAAGAAGCAAAGATTGAATAAGAAGATCTTTAAAAAAAATTTTATCGACAAAAACATGGGAGGATACACGAGGCAAATGAGAGAGGAATTGAAGAGACTTAAAATTTCACATATTGACTGTCTAGATTTAATATTACTTTTTTTCTCTTATAGCCTTCGTCTTATAATTATCTACTAATAATATACGTTTTATTTCAAGACTATTTATGTATCTATATTACTAGTTATTTTCTAATCATTGTGTAATTATTTTTATTAATTATGTTTGTTATATTGTATTTAGTTCTTGGCCCTGATGAAGGCCTGTAATTCTTGCGAAACGTTGGCACTCATAAATAAATTTTTACTTATCTGTAATCACTGACCGCACCCCAAACATCTTCTCGTCATTTATATATAATTTTTTAAATTTTTAATTCTGAGTTTGACCACCATTAGCGCTGTATCCATTAGGCGCTCAATCTTCCAGCGAACAGGTTAGTTTTTATTCTTTTTTTTTTGTTTTCTTTCCCCTTTCTTTATTTTACTCTTTCCCCTTATTTTCTCCACTTTTATCCATTTTCCTTACCCGCGTTATAAGTTTTGTACACTTTACTTATAATTTGCCTCTTTATCATTTATTATTGTTACATATACTTTCTTCCTCTCAATTTTCATTTTCTTTTCATATTTAAATTTTAAATTAATAATAACTAATATGTTCATACTTCTTTGCATTATATAACTTTATTTTTATTTCATTTCCTTAAGTATGTTATTGTACCCACTTTTTCAATTACCTATGTATACATTTTATTTCCCGCTTCTCACATCACTTCATTTTATTAATTCTATTTTGTAAAATTATTCATTGTATGTGTAAAATTATTCTGTTTATACTTTCTTTTTATATTTTTTTATTTTTCTATACTTACTGTGATTATTATCTTGTTTTGTTTTTAGCCCTAAAGAAGGCTAGAAACTCTAGCCGAAACGTTGGCACATTAAAATAAGTTAATCATACTTATTTGTGTTTTTCATTGACCGCACCCCCAACCATCTCCTCCTCATTTATAATCCACGGTCAACTATCTCTCATAATTATATATAATTTTATAATTAAAAATTTGGGCTCAATGTACATCATACGGTTTTTTGTAGTCTTTATGATTTATATTTAATAATAATAACTTTTATTTATTTATTAAAGTTGAGATTCACAAAAGCCATTAATATGATGAAGTAGTGGTGTCCCCTGCTTTAGAGGGACTCTTCCACATTGCACGATCCAAAGGCTCGCATTATAATGTACATGAGATATTACTTACAGTGATTGGATTCGAAGTACATTACAGATACATTTCTACAATGAGAGGTCGGGCAAAAAGTGAATAATATTAATCTTTGTAATGCAAGCTTTTAAGTTATGAGGTCGTTACAAAAATGCATCTTTCCTTCGGCCACAACTTTGTGAAATTTGCATTTTATCTTAGGTCCATTTACATGATTGTGAAAATTCATTTACTTTAATTCGAGCCTGTAGAAGGAAAAAAACAATATATATTTTTTTAATTATTATAATAATATTTATTTAAAATTTACTCACTTATTCGTTTAATCATTTATTCAATTGACTCATTCTCATGTAGTTAATAAATTGTGTGGAATCGCCTTTCACTTTAAAAATCTGGTCCAGTTAGCATCACAAAACATTTACTTTTGATAATTTCAAACATTAATTTATTATTTTCCTGTTGTTAAATATATTTTTATGCTAGGGATTCTCGAGGTGCTGATTAGGAATATCAACATTTTTCCCATTGGCCTAGTAATAATATTTAAAGAAGAAAGATGTATTAATTTATTATTATTTTTTATCTTTTTTGTCGAGGGTTGAAGGTTTTGCTATACAAAGTTGTTGTTGTTGTTTGTTGCTTAAAAGCGTAAAACCCTCTGGTCATCAACGCCTATGGCATGATAAAAGTAAAAAAAAGGATAAAATAAATAAATAAATAAAAAAAAAAATAGAAAAATAATTTTAAAAAAAATAAAATAAATAAAAAACATAAACTAATAAAAACATAAGCTATACAAAGTATTTATCTATAATGTCATAAAAGAGGAATGTATTTTTGAATCATTGTATTACAACAATAATTCTTCTATATATATATTCCTTATATATGCTCCTATTTTTATAATGTAGAATTTAATTTTGACTGTGAGTTTTGGATCTCCACTAAACCACCGAATTCCTCTCTCTCTCTCTCTCTCTCTCTCTATAT
>NW_027114341.1:328350-329619 GCF_000696795.3 Halyomorpha halys | reverse complement strand
TTAATAATACCCCACTTATTCCTGTCGAACAGATCCGTTACTTAGGACTACATCTCGACAAACGACTGACATGGAATCCTCATACAAGACTGAAAAGAACTGAAAGGAACCTGCTCGTCGATTTCGACTATTACATTTACTAGGCAAACGTTTTAAATTGACACGTTTGAAATCCATTACAAAAGACTGATCTACATGACTATTATAAGGCCTATCTGGGCATACGGAGTTGAGCTTAGGGGCTCCACTAAACCATCAAATTCCTCTCGAATCCAATCCTTACAGTCCAAAATCCTTGTTGGTAGTTTTAAAGGTATAGAGCTCTGAATGAAAAAATAATTTTTTTTTTTTAAGTTTTGAAGCAACCCACATTTTTTATTCCCCCTACTTATACATCGATGATTCATTAATTTCGATTAGTGTATATACACCTAGTTTTTGTTGAAGTAATAAAAAATTTGGGTAAAATAAATTCCTTATTTCTCCCCTTGTACTATATGTCGAGGGTTTGGCTTGAAATGTTTAATCTTTAGTATCGATAAATTTACTGACTATGCTCGCAGTACATGATATAACAGTTTTCTGGATCTGTTCCAGGATGTTTAAGGGAAGATCTAGATACTTAATGCCACTCCAGATTCAAACTATTGGTAGAGACAATCACGGTGGCAACTCGACTTTCTCTAATTTATATAATTATTTATTATTATATAAATCCTGATATTTATCATTAGTATTACTTCTCCCTAAACGTTCTATCCTAGCTTAAATGTTATTTTATCTCAATTTTTGGTAACTGTTTTCTATTGGCTAGATTTTACGCATCGGGCTCCTGTACTAATTGAGGAAACTTGAAAACCACTAATACCAATGAACGGTCAAGGTTTCACAATCCAGGTTTTGACCTAGCCCAAAGTAACGGAATAAATTATTATCTGCCTTATATTATTATCGAACCCGGGTCCTTGGAATTAATAGTACAGCACCTTACCATTGCGCTACCAATCTCCTTAAGGAATAAAATTATCAACTTCTAGAACAGTTATTATATCCACCCCATATGGATCCAAGGGTGTTTCTTTTTATGTATGGAACACGAACGTCTTCTCTGTGTTTCTTCGATCATTATCAAGAGCGTACGTGTTGGTTCATAAAGGAGGAGCCTTTTATGCCCTCAAGGATGTCGAAAGAGCCGTTCTATTTATATATATATATTTAACATTAGCTTCGTTGCTCCTTGAAATATGCAACTTCACGTCTTATAAATAA
>NW_027114341.1:318760-328190 GCF_000696795.3 Halyomorpha halys | reverse complement strand
ATATGATTTATAGTCGTTTGATCTATCAAATACGTTGAGGTACCATTTTTTAAAAATATTTAAACAAATAGCTCCGGTAATATTTATGTTATTTTTCATAAATTACAATAATTTATTCCAATATTTGGAAGATTATAAATATTTTATTTCATTATTAATCTATTCAATTTATATTTCCTAATTCGTTCGTGATTAATTCCAATTAATTAAATTTTTATTTATTAGTTGTTTTTTATGTATGATTTCTACCGCATGAGTGAAAACCACCTCAATATTAAATATATTGTAAGAAATTTCATATAGAAAAAATAAATAAATTCCACCTTTTTTTGCCTAACATTTAAGAAAAGGTATCTCAAATAATATATATATTTATATACATTTTTTTTTTAAGCACTTTATATTTATATAAATATTGCAATCTACCACAAACTTGGGCAATGAGTTATAGTGGCAATTGAACACATGCATACCAACAATTTAAAAAATAAATAAATGAAATAAAATAAGTAAATAAATATAAAATCTGTATATGTATATAAACAAAAAAATAAATAAATTTAATGAAATTAATCAAACTAAGTAAAATAAATTATATACAATGTTGACCTGAGTACACTCTATCCCCTAAGTTTGAGGGTAGAGCGGGGCCCTTCGAGACCCAGCACAGCCCTCTTACCACGTCACTAGTAATGAGCCAGTGGAGGCAAACTAAGTGCGCTAAAGCCTCTACATGAACTTAGCATCTGGCCTTTATCAGAACCCCAATTGTCTTAAATAATATTAGCTCTAACTCTATACGTTTAGTATCTTGTTATAGAAAATTTAATCTAGTTTAAAAGTATAAATGAACTCCGAAAAACCGTTCCTTTGAGCAAAATAGACAAAAATTGAAAGAGAGAAAATAAAAGTGAAACATTATTGCGTTTTTCGAACAATATTTCACTGCTTTACTACGGTGGAGCGATTTTTCGACTAATTTCTCAACCTTTAAAATTGGAAATAAAATTAATTAACTTATATACAGTTGTAAAAAGACTTATTTTAATAAAAATACTAAATTGTGTATGCTGAAAAGAGGACATAGTATCCCCAAACTATAAAAGCAAATGAATTAAGGACTATTGTACGTCAGTATGTGTTTTAAAATTTGACCTGAGGGAGATAAAAGGATATGGAAATCTTTTAGATAGAAAAGGTCAAATAATGAAACAAATTAATGATTTACTAAAGGTATCAAAATAGTAGAAAAAATCTATTTATTGCTAAACAACGTTTTGTTCCACTTTGCAGGGCTTCGTCAGGGCTAAATGAATAGTAAGATACAATCATTGTATGCATTGACAGAACATTAACATGAAAAAAACATTTCAAAAAATTGTTTTGTATATAAATTATATATATATTGATTTTTATGAGAGATGTGATTATGGGGGAAAAATATATTTTTTAAAAAATCTGTATAATGGTATTGGAAAATTCCTTTGAAAAGAGGAAGGAGTGTGATAGAGGTTATTTCGTATTCAGTTCAGAAGCTCGCCCATGATTCCTTATAGAATCTGGCCTAGCTATCGATCGACTGTGCACATTTACGAAACTGTGCCTCCTCTATATCTCATTCTAGTCCCAAAACGGCCCTAACTCCCCGTTATCCAGAGGGTCTTCGATGGTAATTCTGTTCCTTGGACAAACAGTGGCTGGAGTCAGGTTCGGAAGCCGTGGCATAACATTGTCCGGACCCTTGGAGCTCACCCCAAGCCTTCGGAATTCATTATCCTCCCCACGTAGGAACCACCCTTCGGTTTTCTTCGAGACCCTCACCCCTCCTTGGCCTACACCCACCCTTTCGAATTCCTTTACCCTTCGGTGAACTTTTTGATGTATTTTTTTTTATGAAGAAAGTAAGGAAATATTTCATTTAAGGTCTGTTAACAAGGCCTACCTTAATTTAACTGCCAGAAATAACGTAATTAGTCCATAAATCATTCTGCAATGTTGTACAACACTTCATCCTACCGTGATGTCTGAAAAAGGAAATTTATAGGTTAACTCGACTAAAGAGTAAAGTAACTTAATATGAAGTTTTAAGTTTGTTAAGTAAATGAACTTAAAATGAAGTTCTAAGTTTGTATAATTATTTAAATATCTAAGAAGTGAACTTAAATTTGACTTTACTTAATTTTCCTGGTGTCAAACAATGAAAATTAATATATAATTTGAATTTTCGTTTTAGACTGGTTGGTTTATCAATTATAATAAAAATATCTATTTTATTTATAATCTTTTCACTTTCTTGAGACTGGTTATTATTGTTTTAATAAAATCAAGTGTATCCAAATTACACTCTCAAAACATGGTTTATTTTTTTTTTTCAATTCCAATATTTCGGACAATTCAGCCATCCTCATGGATCTGAAATCTAAACTACCAATTTACACACACACATAAATTATTTAAAAAACTGTTCGCAGGCTATTCTTTCCAGGTCAATAGTTTCAATTAAAATTCCCGAAAGGGCCGAAACGTAATAGTGGAAAAATATGAAAATAGACAAGTTGAGACTTCATCGATATTTTTTATTATAATTGATAATGAAAATTATGTTGTAACCTAATTTTAATAGTAAATTTATAAACTATAACCTTAAAACTTAGATGGTCTCTTAATATAATGAAACAAAATTGACTGAATGACCTCTAATGAGTCAGGAATATTTATTATATAGATTAAAGTTAATATATTTTATTACAAGCATATAATAAAAAAAAAATAATTTAATCAAAATGTTAAGTAATGAATAAATAAATGAAATTAAGAATAACTGATTTAAAAATCAAATAATAATTATAAAATCATTCTTATATGTATATGAAAAAAAAATTGTAAGATTATAAATTTTAAATAAATTAAGGTAAGAGAGATTCAATGGATTTGCTACGTTATAAATATTTTCATCATTTCTTTTATTTTTACCTTGTATTTAATACTTGACACTCATTTTGTCTAATATTTTTTTTTAAATATTTATTTATTGCTATTTACAACTGTACATTATAATACATTTAGTAAATCTGATGATTAAATTGGAGTGTTACAAGCGTGTAGAGAAACTACCCATTGGTAGCACTCTAATGGCATTTTACATTAGCTGGTCTCGTGGCCATCTTCTTTTCAGGCGCCTCGGAGGATTGTCAGGAATGGAAGAGGATGCAAGATTGAGTAAGATTGTGGGACTTCGTAACGAACGGATCCCTAAAGTGTTATGCACTGAACCGACGGGTAGATGTCCAAGGACTAGACCAAAAGGTATATGGAATTACGTTTAGACTGATTTTGTGTATTTGGATTTCGAGGAAAATCCAAAATCCTGCGTAAAATCCTTGATGCTCCTTATTACGTTACAAATAAGCTCATTCACAAAGACCTTAACATCCCATTCGTTGCAGATTTGACCCAATGCAGATATGCGTCTTTTCATTCCAAACTCCTTAACCATCCTAACCCATTAATTCTTAATCTTTCATCCTTAACAATCCCTAATAATCGTCCGAGGCGTCTGTAAAGAAGATGGTCACGGGACCTTCTAATTTAAAAATGCTTGAAGTTCCACCAATGGGTTGTTCCTTCCCAAGATTTTCAAGTGTATATGAAACATACAACATATTTACCTATTGTATTATTTTGTACAGTTGTACATTAAATGAATTTAAAAAAAGGGGGTTAGGAGGAGTGTCACTGGACAGATCTATGTTTGAAACGATTGGTCTTATCGGACCTGCGGGTTCACTAAGCCTTTATTTTTATTATTACCCCGAATTAAATGCTAATTAACAGGTGGAGTGTCCTGTGGCGTATTCCATCTTATTCGTAGTTCCGTTAATCCCCATTGCAACATGCCAACGCTCTTTATTAACGAAATAAAGTGGTAGCTACTCACCTATAAATATGACTTCGTATATATTCAATGGCGCAGCTACCATTCATCGGATTTAAATGTCTTCCATAAACTCAAATATGAAAGGAGAGGAGCCATGCCGTCGCATAAAGCCGCTACTTTAAGTCCTTCCTTATACCACTATTACTAAATAACTTAGTAGGAATTAGTAAATAAGTAAGTAGGAGTAAGGTGATAACTGACGACCCCTCCTAACCGGGAGGGAAGCAGCAGTTAGATGGCTACATGGGAGCAATGGGGGATGAATTGATAATGTGTTCTGCCATGTTGTGTCCTCATTGGGTAATGGAACAGTTGGCTCCTTGCAGCTCTTGTCCTAAGTACCAGCCATCTTC
The DNA here is from genome assembly GCF_000696795.3 of Halyomorpha halys. NCBI lineage: Eukaryota > Metazoa > Arthropoda > Insecta > Hemiptera > Pentatomidae > Halyomorpha > Halyomorpha halys. The sequence goes on along the minus strand of NW_027114341.1, from coordinate 323,900 downwards.
CAAGTCCCGGAACAGTCTTACACTCTGCTTTATGTCTGCTCTAACTCAACCACTTTATCAGATCTCTCAAATATCCTCTTGGCCTCGAGGTCGGAATTTCGTCCATTGTTATTTGTTCTTTTCATTGAGAGAGCTTTGGGATTTCGATACAAAGCTATGTCATAACAAAGCTAATATATAATCGTTTCAATTTCTTGAGACTGGTATTTATTGTTTAAATAAATCAAATCAACAGTCCAACGTTTCGGCCTATTCGGCCATCCTCAAAGATAATCTTAAATTTTTTTTTTAAATAACTTTATTGAAATTTACAACTGTATATTACATAATACATTAAGTAAATATGATCTTAGTTAAAATGGAGTGTTACAGGCGTGTAAAGCAACTACCCACGGGTAGCACTCTAATGGCATTTTACATTAGCTGGTCTCGTGGCCATCTTCTTTTCAGGCGCCTCGGAGGATTGTCAGGAATGGAAGAGGATACAAGGTTAGAAACTAGGGGGTTTGAGTGGTTAGAGAGTTTATAATGGAAGGAGTGATATCTGGTTCGGGCTAGATCGGTTACATAGGGAACATTAAGGCCTTTATTTGTGACAAAGTAAGGAGCATTGAGGATTTTACGAAGGATTTTGGATTGTAAGGATTGAATACGAGAGGAATTCGAAGGTTTAGTGGAGCCCCAAAGCTCAACTCCATATGCCCAGATTGGCCTTATTACAATCATGTAGATCAGTCTTTTGTAATGTATTGGAAGTTTAGAACGTTCGTCTAGTAAGTGCAGTAATAGTCGAAATCGACGTGCAGTTTCCTGTCTTCTCAGTCTAATCTTAAATTTAAACTTACACTCATCTTTCCAGATTCAAAATTCTCTAAACCCGTATAAAAACGAAATTAATCTAAAATATTTTATAATTATCAACTTCTATTTAGATAATTTTGTTTTTTGAATTATTAATGATAATTATAAACATTACGATAAACATGAAATAAGCCTTATTTATGTTTTTAATTTAGCTGACTCTTGGAGCTACCCCATATCAATATCTCTCGGGATTATTGAAATATCGGCCAGATTTTTATCACCCTTCCTCCGAGCCGAGATATGATTAATTTTGTTCATCCCCCTCATCTTCAATTTATCTCCCGGATTTCATATTTGCTAAGGGGAAACCTGGTCCATGCCGGAACAAAATATATAGTACCTTGGTAATAAAAATTGTTTCATGTTTTAAAGGATTGCATAGTATAGATATAAATATATTTATAGTATAAAATTATATAGCACAGTGTGAAGACATTTGTAAGTTATAATGTAAATAGTGTTGTTGACATTTATCGTCAAAGTAATGTTATCACGTTTATTTAAACTTTGTAGATTATTCAAATCGAGGATTCTTGTTTACTTAAAAAAATTTGAAAATTACTCACTTTAGCCACTTCTTAAATATTGCTTGATTTAACAATTTTAATTGTTGTTTGTCTCCTCCTCTCCCCGTTTTTAGTAAATGTTTCGATAGTAATATTTTACGGTCATTAAATCAATTACTTATAGACATTAAGAATGGTAGAATACCCTATTAACATCACCTCATAGCTCCAACTACTGATGCACCCCAACCCCCCCCCCCCTTATATATCCAGTCAGAAAAATGAAAGGGACATGGTACTGCCTCCAAAACATTTGATTTTTAGAGTAGACCAATAGAAATTTAACCTTAAAATACCAAAGGTAGTAAAAGGTAAGGCACAACACGAATTACTTTTTCTTTCTACACAGTAATGCACTACTAACTCACATTTTATTTCTGTTTTAGAGGGTTCGGAAAAAAAAAAAAAAAAAGTTTTTCTAGATATTGTAATGAAAGAAACCCTTGTATATTCTATTCCCTATGTGCTATTTACAGTTAACCTAACATGAATCTGTATGTACAGTGTTTCCTGTGTTCTGGCGATTCCTTGCTAAATAAAAATCAGTGAATGTATTGAAACTATTGGAATTTTAACTATTTCCCAAAAACTGAGTTAGACATTTTTTATTTTTAAAACTATTTTTGCTACAAAAATGTAATATCATAAATCATTAAATATTTTTACCTAACAAAAAAAAAATTACTTATTGGCACTTACCACACTGGCAAAAAAAGATGTATTAGTTTGCCAACTTATATACATTCCTTTTTATTTCTATATATTTATTTGTTATTATTATTTTTCTTTCTAGGTCAGAAAAAAAAAAACTTATTTTGCCAGGGGGGTATGATAAAAAAAAAAAATGATGTATATTCAAAGAACGCCCACTACAATAAAAATACAACTCAAAAACTCCTTGAAATGTAGGCCATTACAGAAGAAGGAAACAGTGCAGAACAATAATATACATTGGTATATATATATTCATGTTAAAAACCATTAATTAAATTCCGAAATCCTGTATTTGATGAGTTTTAAAATGAAGAATAGTGATATGGGGAGAAAGCCTCTTTTATTAAAATTATTTCAATGACAATTAATCACATGTCCATAAGCCAAAAAGTTCCACAATAGGTTTAGTTGAATTAATTTTGATTATGAGTTACATGATACTACATAAAATAATAGGTGTCGTAGGTTACTTGATGGTTGTTCTGTGAACTTGTTTTCTTTTGAATACTTTTTCTTCGATGATGTTCTCTTCCTTCTTCCATCCCGCCTTCCCTCCCTCTGCCTGAGTGGGGTGTAGTCTATTAACTCATAGTCATTTGTGGATTTCAGCCAAAAAATGATGTTGCTCTTGAAACGCTGTTCACTCTTTTGGTTGCGTAGTCCAAGATGGCTACCGAAGCCTACTACTCCTTATATCTGCTACTAGATGGTATCGTGAATTTCTATTCAAATGTGAGAGGGCACCTTTCTCAACCATCAACATTTAAATTTTATTATTATAAAAGTTCTATGAATGATGTAACTCTAATTAGTGATTTATACGATTTTTCTAATGTAACTAAAAGTCACACCTAGAAAGATGATTCTAGACCAGCTAATGAAAAGTATATTAGATATATATTTTGAATATACGGAATGGAATGTTAGATTCTATATTCTGAAGGAAGCAAAAGCTTAATTCTTCTGGATTAGCTTTGCAAGTCAAAAATCCTTAGTCGAGAGCCAACTTCCCTCCCCTTTTCTCTCCCAAAATTGATTATCGTTCATAATTATATGTATTTTAAAATTGAAGAGTTCTTTATAGCCCTTATTTAAAGAAGCCCCTATCTGTTAATTGGCAGTTAGCCGAGAACGTGTCCTGATATCAAAGGGCAAGCTCCCTTGTTATCAGCCTTAATTATGACAAGGTAATCTTTAACCCTTCAGTGAGGGGGGGGGCGAAGGGATGGCAGCCAAATTACTTATTTAGGACTTCCAGAAGGTCTTGCTTATTATTAACGGCTCCAGCCCAGACAATGGGTCCGCCTAACGAAATTAGACCTGGGCTCTCTTCCATTAGGCATTTACCTTTGGCTGGGTCCGTGCCGTAGATGGGTGGATATATAGACTCAGAAGTAGAGGAAAATTAGCATTTATATGGCCAGAATTTGCATAACATGCTAATATTTAGGTAGTGTATTAAAAAACTACTGTGAAAGTTCTCCTAACGGACAACCCTATATAACGTATACCCTCTTAACGGAAAATTGTATTAAGTAAAGGGTACAATTTTAATATATTTGAACCCTTCTATTACGGAGTTCAACCACTCCAGATGAGGACACCAATTTTATTCTTCAGCAGGACTTTTAACTCCTCTTTAACAGACACAATACATAATAGTATTTATTAAAATTTGCTGCTGTATTATATTGTATTATTTCAGCTTCTGCATTATAGATATTTGTAGCTATTGTTACATTGCCTAGCGACTGTCTAATGTTCCGGATGCCCTGTTTCAGTCGGCATACAATTATGCAGTGAAAATCGATGAATGCGTTAAAAAGACTGGGTTTAGATGAGAGTCACCGAAGTGAGAGAGCTTACGACAGCCGCTGCAAGAAAATACGTTTGAAGAATGGGCCAATTTCAAGTGAGGTATGTACTCTCTGGGGCACAATGGGTGAACTGATACTAATTAAGCACCCCTACACAGAGTCCTAGAAACCAGTAAACAGCAGAAAAAAGTTGGGACCCCCTGTCGCAAATGAAGCGGAGAGCGTTAAACACTAGCCCATGTGCTTGGAAAATGCCCCCAACAACTCCCTCCTTTTAACACGCCGACACACAGTCCTTTTTTTGCAGTCTTTAACAAACATAAAATTACTATAAATAATAAAATTTTTAAATAAAATAGTAATATATACACATAAAACCTTTTTTATATAATACTATACATAATATATATAAATGTATTTTCGCACATTAGTACCATTCAATTTAAATCTAAAAAGAAAAAATCATTATCTACAAGGATATAATCATGTACATACATTAAAATATAGATTTTTACTATAAATATATATGTATGTAAAGATGTAATAGATAGAAATCATCGATAAAACGTAGATATTTATAAAAAAAAAGTAATAAATATTAAAAATAAATAAATAAAATATGCAATATATGCATGCCATCCTTGCTCTGGATGATCATTTTCCTCATCTGTTTCCATGATGGTGGATGTTCCCCAGGGAGTTAAGAATTTAAGAAGTATACTTTCTCCCATCTTTGTTACGTCCTGGATATCGACCCCGAGTTCCTCCACGAAGCTCCCAGTTTTAATAGGTATAGTTCCGCGAGCTCCGAACCAGAGGATTCTTACGTTGACGTCTTCGATGCCCTCTCATAACTTTTCCTTAAAGAAAGGGATGCATTTATCGTAAATTTCCTTCTTTTCTCTTTCAACTTTATTTACCTGGTCAAGGTCATTACTTTCGTATCTCACGGTGGGATCCAAAATGATTACTGACTTCCCTGTCTTAGGTAAAGCGGCCATCCATATCAACGCAGTAGACCTTGTCGAAGATAGGCCCATTATTCTACAATCTGTTACTGATATTTTTAAATATAATCCAACGCAAACCCATATTTAACATAAACAGCTCAAATAATACTGAATTGAAACAAAATATAAATCGTTTTAGCCTTAATTTTTACTTAATATAATTGTAAAT
>NW_027114341.1:287286-316115 GCF_000696795.3 Halyomorpha halys | reverse complement strand
AAAAAAAAAAAAAAAAAAAAAAAAACTTGTTTTAGAGCAGATAGACCATAGAATTGATACTTCATAACGACAAGGGAAATGTGAACATGCAAACTTATATGGTTGATAATAAAGAAGATATAAAATAGAAGAAAATATAGAAGATAAAAAAACTACAGAAAAATGACAAATAATAAAATGCTTGATAAAACAGGAACAAAAAAAAGAAACCTCCTTTGATTGATAAAAATATACTAAAACAATAAAAGAAAAGTTTAATGAAAAAATGAATGAAACTTAAAAGATGAAGTAAACCAAAAGAACTCTGGTTAAAAGAAAAAAAAAATAATAAGGTTAGATACTATTACATTATTGTACAAGTTACTAAGGTGATTAATATTATTCGTGGATTATAGAACAGAAAGATAAATGTGAAGAAATGGTAAGATATTTGGATTTGTGAAAATGTGTAGATAAAAAGATAGATGCAGGTAGGTGAAATTGCCGAGAGATTGGTGTAGATGGAGGTGAAACAAATGAAATTAGGTAGACAGACTGAATGTAGATGAAATCTGTAAGGAAATAAAGGATACACTGCACACACTTTAACTTGGTAAGATAGAACAAACACTGTTATCTTTAATCCAAAGAGGTTACCTTACATACTTACTGATTCTTACTTACTTAAAGATTCTTGCACTATTCAAATACATTTACAGAGTGTGCATGATTTAAGGTGGTCAGGAGTAAAATGAATGGGAAAATAAAGAAAAGTAAAAAGAGGAAATTGAGTTTGGAATTTATAAAATTGAGGTAATTAGACTGAACAGTAGGATTTATTTTATTAGAAGCTTAAATAACTAATAGGGGTCATTAATATTAATCGATGACGAACTTGAAGGGAATTTCCATACCGTTTCAACCAGCCAAAGGGCAAATCCGATCCCTTGTGTTACATCCCCCCTAGGCCTGTTTGCCTTGCTATCCTGGGATATGTAATCAATTCTGTATCAAACTTTAGGAGTTCGATGTTGTATTAGAGAGGTCATTGAGTCGGGAACTTTCGCTGGGTCAACAGAAAGTTGGATTGACTACTTCCAACTTCTCTATACAATTCCGATCGCAAATAATATCGCTGATGGGGGACTAGATATATGAAATCAATATCATAGAGCATACATCTGCAAATATGTTTTTTTTTATTTATTTATTTATTGATATTTACAACTGTATAAAAAAATACAAGTAAATTTGATCATAATGATATGATACAGGATGTAGAGAAATTACCCAGTAGTAGAACTCTAAAAACAGTTTACAATATAAGGTCACGAGGCCATCTTCTTTTCAGGCGCCAATGGGATTTTCCCATAAATGGGAGTTTCCCAGGAATGGAAGCGGAAGCAAGGTTAGACACTAGTGGGTTTGGGTGGTTAGGGAGTTTATTATGGAGGGAATGATTCGGGCTAGATCAGTTACATAAGGAACATTTAGGTCTTTATGGATGGTGCAAATAATTTTAAAAATTAATATTTATCACATAACACAGAAACTCATTTCAGGTGAACTAAAGCGGTTTCAAAGCAGCTAATTATTAGGTCATTTCATGTGGAATATTTTTATTTTTTCAGGTATAAATGGTCTTTTGTTGTTTCTGTTTACAGATTATAATGAGCCGTTGTTAATTCTCTCTTATTTATTAAATTAAAAATAAAAAAATATTTTACACACTAAAAGACGGAAAACTAATGAAACAAAATGAGAATAAACACCTTTTTTGATTTCTCTTATATCTTTTTCTATTTTTACGTGTTATTACGTCCTGTGTTAATTTTAAATCTAATACTCTGTCATTTTGTTTATATATGTATATACTAACTGCCTGTACATCTCATTCTTATTTGTTTTTGTTCATTTTTATGTCATTTTTCTCTTATATTTACATTTTGTTTATCCTCACCTTAGTTTAATTTAGTTTTATCTTATTATCTTACATAATAAATAAAAATAAATAGTTGATAACTATTGTTCCTTCTTGACTCCTTTATATTCAGTTACGGTCGATTATTTTTATATATGATATGAATTATGCTTTTAAATTGATAAATATCATTTTTGCCTATTATAATAAATTGGAAAAATTCAACCCTCGGACAAATTCATGCTGGTCCTTTACAAGGTTCAATCATTTCTTCCATTCTCCAATTTATGTCTTTACGACATCATACAGTCCACATATACCTCCATAGTTATGTTCGCATAGCGGTGTTCTCTCAACACAACGATATAATATGAGCTAGAAATACTTTGCTAAGTCATCTTTATGATCTAGAACAATACTTAACTAAATAGATGATTAGTCTGTACATTAAAAAATTTACTTCAAAAGTATTTACTCTCACACTCTCACCAGACCCACCGGAGTTAATCATCCAAGGTAAAAATTTGAAAAGGAATCCTGCCTGCGAAACACAGATCCCTGGGAATTCACCTCGATCACCGTCTTATCTAAAATCACCAAATCATCAACATCAAACTAATTCAACCCAAAGCAATGCTATATCCTATCCTGAATAGAAAATCCAAATTAAAACCAGAAACTACTGTTCTTATTTTTAAAAAAGTTCTCGGACCACTGCTTATATACTGCTGTGAAGTCTGAGGACGTAAAAGAAAAAATTACAATCTTTTCAAAATAAAGGCTTAAGAATCGCAGTGGATGCTCCTTGGATTGTAAGAAATAGCCATTTGCATCGGGAATTGCAAATGGAGTCAATAGAGGATTACATAAAAAAACGAATCATGAAGTTCCACTCCCAGTTGCCGGCAGTTAAAGGAGCAGTGACCAACAACTTAGGAAACCCAACCTCAACCCGAAGACTGAATCCTAGGCTGCTGAAGGACATCCTGTTACAAATTCTATATCTATAAAATTTATTATTGACATAACTTCTATTCAATTTTTTTTCTTTTCGTCCTGTGTTTCGTTCTTTTCAATAACTTATTATTTTTCCCCTTGTTTGTTTTGTTAGGTCTACGCATGTTGTTATTAACTTTATTTTTCTCCCTTATTAAGAATTATTATGTTTATCTATTTATTTTATCTTAGTGTTTTTTTATAACGTCGTATATAGTAATAGGTATCTTTTGTACGACTTTACACCCTCCCCCTCCACTAAAAAACATATTGCTAAAAAAATATAACTGTTATATCAACCATGTAAGACCCACAAGGCCGATCTGGTATTAAATAAATATCATTTGGTCATAATATTACCGAGGAAATAGTTGAATGAAGCTATTATTTTACACTGGAGTACTTTAAACAATAAAACATAACAGTGCCGGCGTTCCCCAAGGAGATGCTTGCACACAACTTGCCCACTTTTTCTTTCAGTAGACAATCCCGAAGGCCTTTTCACAGACTTGAAAAATGGACCTCTCAAAGCTGCTCTGCCCCAATCACTCTGTTGGCACCCTCTCCTTCTCGATTCAGTATCCCGGGAAAAAAGTGAAAGAAAAAAAATTCAGCCCCCCCGTTGACAAATTGCCGTGATCAATCAGATTTAGTTAAAGAAGATTTAGATTGTTATTCGCGTTTCACTTAGCGTCATGGCTTAGAATAATGAAATTAATTTATTTTACTAACATTACTTTACATGTTATATAATACGTTAAAATCCTAAATATTATAGAAAACTGAATAAATTATTTCATATTATTACTTTTTTTATTTTAAAATACTTTTTATTTATTGATAGATATTACAATCTGCCGCACAGTTGTGGGTAATAGGTAATAGTGATGAATGATCTCATACATACTAAAATAAAATAAAATAAATAGATGAATGGAAAAAAAAAAAATCTTAAAATTTATACAAACAGAAGAATAAACAAAATGAACATAATCAAACTATGTGTATGAAAAATAAATAAATAAAATAACAACGATAAAATGATATAGTCTCTGGTCACATTTACACTCTAATATACAATATTTACACAATCGACCTGAGGATCCCTGTGCCCACTCTATTCCCCACGTGTGAGGGGTAGAGCAGAGCTCAAAAGATCCCAGCGCACCCCTCTCGCCGTATCACTGGTAACATATTATTACTAGTACAATTTTAAAAAGCTTATGAAGTGATATCAGATATCGAAAGTTTAAAGAGATTTTTATTGGAAGCTCATCGATAAATCAGTGGCTTTATCAACCACCTTAGTTCGTTATATAATTTTCATTTCTGAAGCCCTTTGTCGATTTTTGGTCGAAGCATCCCTATTTTGGTCCATTTTTATTATAATTAATTTAGAGGCACTTTTCCTCAGCAATTTCCTCTTAAACATTTATAATAATATCTGGTTATTTAAATTTATCTTACAAGATCCCAAGAGAAGAAAAAAGGCAGTTATTTCACTCCAATTTTCGATTGTTTTAGTGAAAACTATGTATAAGTACTAGTCAAAATTGATTAGTCTATCAAGTATAGTTAGGGGGAATAAAAAATGGTTGCTGTTTCAAAACGTTAAAAAAACTAATTTTTCATTTGAAGCTGTATATGTTTAAAACTACTTACAACTCTAGAAAATCTAATAGAGCATAATTAAAAGTAGAGTAAATTTGAGACCAAAAAGAGTCCAATCCATACGTCCAAACGTTTTCGAGTTACAATTTTTTTAAAAGCAACATTTTTTGAAAAATCAGTAGGTGGTTAATTTATTGTGAGAAATCTATCTAATCTAGGAACCATGAGCGGTACTCATGTCCATTAGCACTCAAATGCAAGCTCGTTTAATGTGCTATAAAGTAGTTTATTACGTATTTTAGGATATTCACATCGTAGAAGTAATAATTCTCAGGATATTTGCAAAAAAAAATAATTTGTAGTCGTTCGGACAAAATTTCATGTTAAAAGTTCATATTCATATAATAATATCATAAAAACTATTACCACTGAGAAAAAAAAATAACATACTGTAATAGACTAAATAAAGTTGTATAACTGAGTGAGATCCTCAAGACCCAAAAAAAATATTTGCCTAAGAAATAATTTTCGTTTCGTTTTTGTACACTATATTAAACAATAATACTTTTAGTAAATAATTTTACATTTTTTTTTTTTTAGAGATCTATGGTTTATCATTTATTATACTTTTAAACTTGTGGGCAATATTTATAACAAAAAAATGGTTTTCACCTACAGCAGACCAACACTATTTTCTCTTATAGGGGTATTCATGGTGTTGTGTTAAATGTAAAATGTTTTAACTTGCTAAATGTTATATGTATAGGAATGTGAGCAGCCTAATTTAAAGTCCATGTTGTATACTAAATTCAGAGGAGCTCCTAACGGATTTTTTGAGAAACTTTGTAACCTTGTAATCTTTTAGAGATGAAATCTAATTATTTGAAATGTTCCCTCTTCTAGTTTTTATTCCATTACTTTATTATTATTTGTATCCATATACAGTTTTAAAAATGTATATGGATACAAATCACATCGTTACATTTTAAAAACGAACTATGAGCAACTAACCTGTACAAAATGGTGTAGAGCTCAGTTGGTATGTTGAGTGACGTCATTCTCCATTTAGCAGACTTTTCAACCATGTTATATTGTTTTAGCATGCTAAATAAAGGAAATATTTCTCCATTTAACACAACTTTAACATGTTAAACTAAAGATCATTGAGATCCCTAATTATATATATGATCAATAGTTAATTTGTCCTAATTAAGTGTTATAATTATTGATTCGGCGTAAAGGGTTCGTAATAGATTCCTGAGGAACAGGTTTCCACTCGCGAGCAGGTGATATCCTATTTCACAACACCTGGCCACCTGCTTCTTTGAATATAAAGGACGATTTATTTTCAAAATAAGAAGTATATGTCCTTTCTTTGGAATCCTTTTCCTTTTTGGTATAATGTAAGAGCTCGTATTCCTTCACTGCAGCAGCTGGAAGTTCCCTACTACAGTTTTTCATTTTTTTCTTTTACAGTTGTATATATTCAGTCCGTATCTATTTTTCGTTTAGTCGTTCAAGTTTTGTGCTAGTGTTATCTTAAGAGCGTGCGGTGCTGTTTTTCTTTTAGCAGTATGTATTTAATATTATTTTAGCATACTAATATTATTTTTATAAATTTTAAATATCATATTCAGACCTAAGTGACCGAAAATTAAAAATCAATTAATCTTTCGAGCTAACAAACATATAACACATTTAGTAAATTTCGTCTCAGTTAAATTGGAGTGTTACAGGCGTGTACAGAAACTACCCATTGGGAGCACTCTAATATCGTTTTACATTAGCATGTCTCGTGGCCATCTTATTTTCAGGCGTCTCGGAAGATTGTCAGGAATGGATGAGGAAGTAGTATTAGAAAGTAATGGGTTTGGGTGATTAGAGAGTTTATAATGGAAGGAGTGATATCTGGTTCGGGTTAGATCAGTTACATAGGGAACATTAAGGTCTTTATGTATGATTTTATTTGTGACAAAGTAAGGAGCATTGAGGATTGTTAGGGTTGAATACGAGAGTAATTCGAAGGTTAGTGGAGCCCTAAAGCTCAACTCCGTATGATCAGACTATGTTCAACTCCGTATGATTAGCCTTATTACAGTCATGTAGACCAGTCTTTTGTAATGAATTGGAAGTTTAGACCGTTTGTCTAGTATGTGAACCTAAACGTAGATTTAATCTAAATATCAGTTGTTTTTTTCTAAATATATTTATTGAAATTTACAACTGTATATTATATTATACATTCAGTAAATTTAATGAAAGGCGTGTAGAGAAACTACCCATTGGTAGCACTCTAATGACATTTTTATTTTAACAGGTCTTACGGTCATCTTCTTTTCAGGTGCCGCGGAGAATTGTCAGGAATAGCAGAGGAAGCTAGGTTAGAAACTAGTGGGTTTGGGTGATAGAGAGCTTATAACGGAAGAATTGACATCTGGTTCGGGCTAGATTGGTTACATATGGAACATTAAGGCTTTAATGGATTATTTTATTTGTGAAATGTAAGGAGCATTGAGAATTTTTGATTGTAAGGATTGGATACCAGAGGAATTCGAAGGGTTAGCGGAACCCCAAAGCTCAACTCCGTATGTTCAGATAGGCCTTATTGTTATGTAGATAGTCATTCGTAATGGATTGGAAGCTTAGACTGTTTGTCTTGTAAGTGTTGTAATAGTGGGAATCGACGGGCAGTTTTTTGTCTTTTCAGTCTTGTTTAAGAATTCTAAGATTGTCGTTTTTCCAAATTTAGTCCATGGTATATGGTCCAGGAGTAAGAGCAATATTATGAGAGGGCACCGTAGGATAGTTAGTATTACCATTTAAATGTTAATTTCGTATTGTTGATTGGAGTGTTAATTATGAATCAACCTCTGAGCGTGCCTTTTCCTTATTGGAACGGTTGTGGGCAGATTGCCATTACAAAACAATTATAACCAACCTACAATTTCTAATTGATGAAATAAAAGTAAACATGCTGGCTCACCATTTGAGAATCAGTAACCAACCTGTTACGTTAATGTGTGCAGTCATGTTTTTATTAATGTTTTGAATATTTTTATGTGATTTCAATGGTAAAACTTTAAATTTTATTAGAGTATCTATAAATTAGCCCATAGAGCATATTAATTTCTTCGACAAATTTTTTTATCGCATGTTTATCTTAATTGTAATTTATATATCACAAGTAGAGTTTCACTTAATACCAACATATTTGAAGAACCAAAGTTCTGCTTGGGAGCTGTTTTTTAACCTTAAGAACTCCCAACTAATGAGATTATAATTTTTCAACCAGATATTTGTATTATTATTTCTTTGATATAAATTACAATTAATACTCAAGGTATAGTCCATTGTTATCTTCCGCCATTAGACATCTGCTAGCCAATTGCTCGATCCCACACTGATACCATTCTTTGGGATTGTTGTCAAAGAATTCTTGGACTGCAATTTCAACTTCCGCAAAATTATCAATTTTTTTCCCTTGAAGGAAATGGGTCATGAATCGAAACAAGTAGTAATCCGATGGATCGATGTCTGGACTAAATAGTGGGACTTTTCTTTGGTTCTTGAGAGACCAGTCTACTGTTCTTATTCACCTTCCCCATGGAGAGTAGATGACGACTAACAGTATCTTTCGACACACCACACTCCCTGACAAGTTCGTGAGTACTTGTGAACAGATTTGACTCAACAACTTCCTGAGGGACCTTAGTTAATGGTCTACTACTAAATTTTTCAAGCACACGCCTTTCAGTGCGCTGGTCAAGGACACCTTCCCCTTCATATTTAATATTTTCACCAGTTGCTTCAGCGGCTGTGAAAATTTTTTTTTAATGCCTTACAATTACGAGAATTTTGTAGGACTGCCATGTTTTTTCTTTGGAACAAATAACTAAATAAGGGCTTGTTATGAAGAAGTCGAATGGGACTAAAGAAGCTCAGAAAATGTTCTAAAGGAATGATTAAGTATTGGTAAGTATTAAATAGGATTAAAATAATAACAGTCTTTTGAAATCTTAAATTTGATAAAACGGTAATTTTTTACTGTTTTTAATTACTATGTTTACTTTACTAATTATTTTCGTTATTGTGGCATAACTGCCATCCCCACTTCTCCCAATACAAACCGTCACTTTGTCTTTGACTGCCGTCAAAACAGGTATGCATTCTGTCTCATCATTTGATTTGAATTTTTTTTTCTTTTTCATCTCTTTATTTGTACTTTCTTTAATATTTCTTCTCTTATATATCTGTTACTATTACCCTTTTCATTTACTATTTACAACCTTTAATTTTTCTTATTATATCTTACTTTTCATTTTATACCCCTGTTATTTTACACTTATGTTTTTTCTTTTTTTCCTTTTTGTAACTATAGTGTTTGTATCTTTTTTAGCCCTGACGAAGCCCTGTAACGTGTGGCGAAACGTTGGCTCAATAAAACAGTATAATTATTTACTATTTGAGTTTTTTTTTTACCGCACCCGGACCATATTCCATTCATCTATACACACGGTCAATCAATAATCTTCCGGTAATTTTTTTGTATTACGCGGTCCTCTCTTTTTTTGAGTTTTTTTGTGTTTGTTTAATAATAAAGAAAAGACAAAATAGAATCTTTAGATGAACATATTAATACAATCCATTGCGATACGGAGTGATAATTATTGACAAGTATACCCTCCTACATTCCAACAGTCGTTTGACAGCTGTAATTCTTCCCCTATCTCGCTATATAGGAGGCGAAGTAATGGGTGTACAGGGGACCGCAGAGGGTAACTGATCGAGCCCCACTCACGGGAGGAGATAACGAATGAGTTGCCTGAGCTATTGAGATGTATCATCGCCCTCATACTGCGGTGCCCCACGGGACTTGGGATCTTCACGCCTACGCTCGCCTTCCCTCAACATAATTCTAAGGGGGTCTTGTTTACCGCAGCGTATCGGAATACCAATATCGAGGAGATCTGATCGGTTCACATTGTAGCAGTCATCTCCACTCCTCCATCAGCACACAGTGAACAGAAGGGAGATCTGATCAATCAAAACTTTTCTTATTTTATTTTATTTTTTAATTAATTTATTCAGATAAGTACCTCAAATATGACTAGATAACATCGGTCGGTGCAAAAATACAAAAATGATAAACGCATATAAAATTTGAGATAGTTACGTTTTTGACTTGGGCAATATGGAGCCTGCTAGGATTTATAAGCTAGAACATTACAATATATATTTCTTTTAAAATTTTTTGAGGTTTATTTACTTCCATCATTTTCAATAAATTATTATTTATTTATTCATTAACGATTGTACAACGTTTCGGGACCACTGTCCCATATTCATGCACTATAAAAACCTCATGATTTCATATGGGAAATCATGTCCTCCATTTGTCCATCTTCACTTCTCTGTGTGATTTTAAAAGAATTGACTCACCAGACTTCCTAGAAAGATAATCCAGATTACAATATATATTAATTATTGGAGAAGTTTGTCGGGGGGTGCGGTCAGCAAAGAACAACATAAGTAAACAAAATCATATTTATTTATTTTATGCCGCCGTTTCAACCTGAATTTCAGGTCATCATCAGGGGTTATGGCGTAAAAGGTAGGCCTGCAACTCAGATAGTTGACCGTAGATTAATGATTGGAGAAGTTTGTCAGGGGGTGTGGTCAGCAAAGAACAACATAAATAAACAAAATCAATATAATATAAAACAATATATATTAATTTCCAGCGATAAACCTAATAATTAAATTAACAAAAGACAACTTAATGTAAAATACTTTTTTTTTTTAATGTTATTTACAACTGTACAAATAATAAATACAATAAGTAAATATGTTGTATGTCTCATATACACTTGAAAATCTTGGGAAGGAACCACCTATTGGTGGTACTTCAAACATTAATTTAAATTAGAAGGTCCCATGGCCATCTCCTTTTCAGACGCCTCTGAGGATTATCAGAGGTTGTTAAGGAAGAAAGATTAAGAATTAATAGGTTAGGATGGTTAAGGAGTTCGGAATGAAAAGACGCATATCTGTTTTGGGCCAAATCTGCAACGAATGGGATGTTAAGGTCTTTGTGAATGAATATAAAATACTAAAATGAAAATAAAGTACATAAAAATAAAATGAATGACTCCATGGATTTGCCCAATAATATATAGTAGTATAGGCCAAGAGAGAAAAAAAGTTATTTCACCCCAATTTTTTATTACTTTAATGAAAACTATGTATAATTAATTACTAGTTTAAATTGATGATTCTGCCAAGTATAGGTAAGGGGAATACAAAATAGCGGCTGTTACAAAACGTTTATAAAAATTAATTTTTCATTTGAAGCCATGTATCATTAAAACTACCAACAACGCTAGAAAACCTAATAGAACATCATTTAAAATAGAGTAAATTTGCTAAAATGTGGGGCCCTAATATATCAATTTACGTTAAATATTTCCCGAGATATATAATAAAAATAAAAATCTAATCTAATCTAATCTTTCCCGAGATATAGCTTTTTTAAATGCCACATTTGATCAAAAATGCACATAACAATCAGAAGTTAGTTAATTTATTTTGAAGTTTGTTAGCACTCAAATTAAAGGTAGTTTAATGTGTTATAAGGTATTTTATGATTTTTGTCTTCGTAGGAGTAGGACTTGCTAAAATGATGTTTGCTAAAATATATTAATTTATAAGTTGTTTGAACAAAATTTCATGTGCAAAATTTATATCTATACACAAATATCATAAAGACTACTTTCTCAACGAAAATAAGCGTCATATACTATTTTATGGTAAGTTAATTACCTTTAATTTGAGTACTGGCAGACTTACGTATGTCCTGTTACGTATGGTTCCTGAGATACATTTTTTTAAAAATTCATAAAGTTTATCCTAACAACTAGAAATTACCATTTTGTGAAATTATTTTATCAAATATTATAAAAACTACTAACGAAGATAAACGTTTACTTTGTTGATTACTTTATAGAGCATTAAACAAGCTTTAATTTGAGTGTTAATAAAGATTTGTACGTCGAATTGTTTTTGAGATATAATTTATTAAAATTAATTAACTGACTTCTAATTGTTCTGTGCATTTTTGATTAAATGTTGCTTTTAAAAAGCTATATCTCGGGAACTATTAAACGTAACGGGATCATATTTTAACAAATTTACTGTGCATTAAATGATGTTCTCTTAGGTTTTCTTGTGTTGTTTTTTTAAAGATAAAGAGCTCGGAATGAAAATGAAAAATTTAATTTTTTTTCAACAATTGAAACAGCCACTATATTTATCAACCCTACCTATACTTGGCAGATTTATCAATTTATACAGGTAATTATTTATAGTTTTCATTGTAGTGATCAAAAATTCGGGTGAAATAACTGCCTCGTGATAGTACAAGAGCCGGGAAGAAAAAAAGGTAGAGATCTCACCCCAATTTTTGATTACTTCAATGAAAATTATGTATAATTACTAGTAAAAATTGATGAGTCTGCCAAGTATAGGTAGGGGGAATAAAAAATGGCAGCTGTTTCAAAACCTTAAAAAAGCATTAATTTTTCATTTGGAGGTCTATATCTTAAAAACTACCAACAACACTAGAAAATCTAAGAGAACATTATTTAAAGAAGAGTAAATTTGCTGAAATATTAGCCCTAAAAGAGATATTTACGTCCAATAGTTCTCGAGATATAGCTTTTTAAAAAGCAAAATTTCTTAAAAATCGACTGAATGATTAGTAGTTAATTTATTTTGAGAAATCTATATCTCAGGAACTATGTGACGTACAGATGTCCATTAGCACTCAAATAAATGCTAGTTTAATGAAATATACAGAAGTTTATAACCTTTATCTTTGTAGGAATAGTAGTTTCATGAGTGAACAAATGCCTTATAGGTAAAATAAATCTATTTCACATATTGACTAATCTAATAAAAATTATAACTTTTTTAATTTAATGTTGCTTCAACACCCATCTTATTCGCCGAAATGGTATAACCATGGTGAAATAAAAACACTGGCGATTTCTGCGCAGACAAGGGGAGTTACGGTTGTCATGGTGAAATAAAAACACTGTCTAGATCTGGGTAGACAAGAGGTTTATGGTTGTCATGGTGAAAAAAAAAAAAAAAACGAGCGATATGTTCAGACGAGTGCGTTTTTTTTTTGTGAAGGTGACAATTTGATTTTGTAACCCGTATTTTCAGACGAGTGGAATTTGGTTTTGTGAAGTGGTAATTGTTTAAAAGCCCTCTGTCTTTACTGTTTGAACCGAAAGAGCACCATATGAGAAATGTCATCGTATGTTTTTTGTCTTTTTCAAAATTATGATGTTCTACTTCAATGGACGGTGATTAACACTTGAAGTGGGGTATAGTGCAGTGACGTTTCTTTAGCACGTCCTGGATAAGAGAATTGTAGCAGGTGTCATCCTAAAACTTTTGGGGAAGGTGAGACGGAAAAGAAATATAATAAAGGAGTAGAAATAAGGAAATAACCTTATGTTCGGCCAGGAGTGCACCCAAGGAGTACGTGGGGTTTGAACTAAATTTTATTTTGTTTTATTTTATATTCACTTTTATACTCTTTTGGATAATAATGTAAATATAGTTATTAAGATAAAGCATTTAAGTTAAGGTTAAGTCATCCTATAAGTTTTAATTGTTTTATTAATTGATAAGAATTCTTTTTTTTTTTCCTTTTTCGTTCTGTGTACATATATTTCTTCTTACTACTAAACTTATGTACACATAGTTCTGCTGTTCTTTCTCTACTTTCAACTTGTTAATTTTCCTATGGTTTTTTTTGTTGTTGTTCACGGAATATTACGATAATTCAACAGGTGGGTTGGTAACACCCCTAGGTTTTCCGTGATCTACACGTAAAGGTATTCGCCAGTGGTCATAATTCTACAATTGTTTATATAGGGGTATATTTTAGTTATATTGTGGGCATAATGCTTCGGGGTTTTCGTTATTTCCCAGAAAAAATAACGTGGCGCCTAAGGAGTAATTCTTTATTGTTTTGTATTTTTTTCCTTTTGCGGTTATATTTATTTATTTATTTTTATTATTATTTTCCTTTAACTCACCCCCTTCTCCGTTGAGCGTGGGCAACTATAAACGATAAACATATAACTAAGGATAAGTCAAAAGTTGCGGTTATAATATCAATATAGTTCATAATAATTATTGTTGAAATTTTTTTATAATAATAAATAAGAATGTTATATCCAAGATCCAACCCCTCTGATGAAGAGATGATTGTTCTTTTAAACAAGATACAAGGAATTCCTCACACAGAGATATGGCGTCGATTCGGACGGGGAGGGAATATTTTGTGGTACTCCCGAGGGACGAAGTTTGTAGATATTATCTAACTTCAATCTCGTTCGTCTTCTCTTGCCCCTAAATCGAAAATATCATTTCCTTTTCAAACTTGTACGCAACAATAAGACCTCACGCTGGATTGTCTTGTTACTAAGATAACGTTTAGCACTGGTTTTGAGATAAATTGTTTTATTGTAGGAAGATAGTCCGGGTGGAGGTCAATAAAGCTATTAAAATAGTAAAAGAAAACTATTTTATTTATATATTTTTCTACAGTTTATTGCTTTAGTTCTGTAGTTACAATTTTATCACACCTGGCTGTATCTATTAGTAACTAGTTTGTTTGTTTGTTTGTTTGGTTGTTTAGTGGCGCCAAACTTCATTGGTCATCAACGCCATTTATATTTTATTTAATTTTGCTAATATTCGTTAAATTTTATTTATTTTTAGTTTTTTTTATTATTTTTTTTTTCTTCCGATCAAGTTATATTTTTGTCAGTAAATTTTGTGATTTTAAAAACTGGAACACCAATTCTATTGCCTTATCATCGTCTCCAATGGTTTTTGAGATATCTTGGCTTAGTCCCAAGCTATTGAGGTGTGGTGTAAAATATGGGCATCGTTGGAAAACATGGCTTATTGTTAAATTGTTATTGCAATACTGGCAGTTCGGAGGTGTTTCTTTTGATATAAGATAGGAGTGGGTGAGCCTCGTGTGACCTATTCTCAGCCTTGTCAGTACAACTTCCTCACTACGGGATTTGCGACTGGAGGTACCCCAGGGCTTGACATCCTTTTTAATAATTTTTAATTTGCTCATTGGGCTTTCGTTCCACATAGATTGCCATTGATCTTTGACTTCCTCTACAAGAGGCCTGCATATCTCTGACGGAGTTAAAATTGCTTTACCCCGTCCCGGAAGCGCGAGTGCTTCTCTTGCAGCGTGATCGGCCAGTTCATTCCCTGCGATTCCTACATGGCTTGGAACCCATAGAAATGTTACTGAAATACCCATGTTGTGTAGGGCTTTTAAGTGAAAATGGATGCAGGAAATTAGCGGAAATTAGTAACTAGTTCCTGGTCCCCCTATATGTGTTCTTTCCTAAATAATTAATATGGTTTCTTTTATATATTTTTTATAAACAAATAAAAAATGATTTTATATATATATATTTATAGTTCATCATAAAACTTGAAAATAAGAAAATTGTCAGGGTTGCGGTCAAAAAATGGACAAATAGTTTATAACTATTCAATGTCCGACATTCCATCCCACTTTTTAGGTCTTCATCTAAAAAGATACAAAAAAAACTGAGAACATTACACAAATAAGATACAATAAGGTAAATTAAGGTACATAAATAGTATTAATATAAAATAAACTTGAATAACAATTAGAATAAAAAAAATAAGTAACAATGGTAAGAATAAAAATTTAAAAAATATAGTTAAAAAAGTGCTGGAGAAGTATATATAAAAAAAGAAAGTAGAGATTAAATAAAATAATTAAAATAAGAATAAATTAAAGAATTAAAAAATTATTTTTATTTTTTTTTACATATTTTTTCGTATTTTCTCTTTTTATTTATTGTCAATTCTTGCAAAGTTAACAATAAATAGTTTTCTTTTACTAGTTTGATAGCTTTATCGACCTCTACACGGACTATCTTCCTTCAATCTACTTCATACGGTCAACTTCTATTATAAATTGTTTTACTGTCGTATCAATTTCATTGTCAAGTATTCGTGAAAATTGATGACTTATCCAAGTATAGGTAGGAGAATATAAAATGGCGGCTGTATCAAAACGTTAATTTTTTTTTTGTCATTGTAAGCTTCATATGCTTAAAACTTCCCACAACACTAGAAAACCTTATAGAAAATCATTCAAAGAAGAGTAAAGTCGCTAAAATATTACCTCCAATAGAGCTATTTTATTTTTTACGTTCGATAGTTCCCGAGAAATACTTATTTAAAAAGAAACATTTTTCAATTTTTTTGACAAATTTCATTTGTTTGGACCATTCTGTCGGACCTTTCTGAATAAATAAGTTTTATGGAATGCTCGGAGCTCCTGTATTATTAGGCTGAAACCTTTCCCTTAAAGCTTAAGGATGTGACAAGAATTATGTTTGGCTTGCTAGAATGCATCACTGAATTGCAACCCAGTGGTGAATGCACAGATGGCGGAAGCTTAAGTGCTTGTAAAAGCGGTTGATCGAGAATCGAACCAGGCCCCTCCTGATTGGTCCTAATGGACGCATTAACACTACCGCTCCTATCTCCACTTCCTCTACACTGTTTCAGATCCATTGTGTTGTACAGGATGTGTCTTGAAGGATCTTGATTAGAGTTATATGTTTATATAATGTTGACCAAACCTGCAGTTTCACGTTCAGACTAAAGTCCAAGAACCAATGTTTGAAAAAAAAAATCCTATAGAGCACTTTTCTGTACATAAGTTTTACTTTTTTATCTTATAATTATGTCGCGATGGACTCCTTGTCATAGACATAGTCTAAGAGGGAAGAAAGGGTGTGAAATGCATACTATATTTACACTCTGTGTTGCAGTGTCAGGTCCATACCAGCGAGGTATGGGTAGATAAGTAATATATATGTTCAAAACTGTATTTTATGTTTTAAGTCACTTATTAAGTTTTCAAAGATATAGGCTCATGAAGAAAATAAATTTCCAGTTCCAACTTTTGATAGCAGCATTCCATACATACGTTACCTCACAACTTCTATTTTCTGACACCTTTTCAAGATGTATTTAACGAACTTAAAATGCATTTTAATTTTGTTATCAACTGCAATGTATAGGCTGTTGTATTATTTGTTCATAAATATGAAAAAGTTGTTCACTTTCACGTTGTTTTTTTGTGCCAGGAAAATGTAATATGAAAGAATAATATGACCTACTTCATATTATTAGTGTGGTTAATATGTTTTTTTTTTTTAAACACTTATCAAATATTATTTATATTATGTTATATATACCGAATGATATAATAGAAAATGGTTAGTAATTACCAAGAGCACATACACCTCCCTCTAACGTTACCCCTAAGAAGCACTCCTGCATTCCTCTGCTAAGACTATCGACTGGGGCCTTTCGCTCGAGTACCTATCAAACTTTGCCCTTGCCTCGCGAGGGGTCCCAGCTATTACAATATCCACCCTTTATCACATGGAGTAAACTCACATTTTTGAAATTTAAGTGGGCTATTCTTAAACAGCACAATTTTTTTTTTTTTTAATAATTTATTTATTGTTATTTACAACTGTATACACATATATACAACTAGTAAATTTGCTGTAGGTGACATAGTGACATGATACAAACATATGGAGAATCTACCCACTGATAGAACTACATTTCTACAATAACATTTCTAAAGGAGAAGATCTCGAGACCATCTTCTTTTCAGACGCCTAGGAGGATTATTAGGTAATGAAGGAGAAGCCAGGTTAGAAACAAGTGGATTTGGGTGGTTGAGAAGTTTGTTATGGAAGGAACGGTATCTGGTTCTGGCCAAATCGGCAACATTGAGGTCCTGATGGATGACTTGATTTGTGACAAAGTAAGGAGCATTAAGGATTTTGGACTGTAAGGATTGGATTCTGGAGGAATTTGATGGTTTAGTGGAGCCCCAAAGCTCAACTCCGTATTTCCAGATAGGCCTTATAATAGTCATGTAGATCAGTCTTTTGTAATGGATTGGCAATTTAGACCGTTTGTCTAGTAAATGTTATAATAGTCGGAATCTACGAGCAGTTTCTTGTCTTTTTAGTTTTGTATGAGGATTCCATGTCAGTCGTTTGTCGAGATGTAGTCCTAAGTAACGGATCTGTTCGACAGGAATAAGTGGGGTATTATTAAAGGATACTGTAGGGCAAGAAGTCATCACAAATTTTAATTATCATTTTATATAAATGTGAAACGATACAACCCATGAAGTGTTATGGATTCAGTGCTTTGTGAGGAAGCACTGTTTTTAGAACAACGGCTATACAAGGAGGTGATTTTTCAAGATCACTCTCATCCGCCAGATTTTTCTCTAGTTAAGAGTACCCACGTTATGAGGCTGACTGGACCCTGGAAGGACTTCTGGAACCACAGAGTTGACTCATGGTCAGAGCGTAAATGAAAATAATTATCTGCCAAAGACAGATTCGAACCCGAGTCCTTGGAATTAGGAGCATAGTACCTTACCACTATTTTTTTCTTTATATTAGGCTTAATAAATTTAAACTACAAAGTATTTTTTCATCTTAAATTATAACTTTTCAATTAATTATGATTTTATCTTTCAAAAGCCAGACTTACGTGACTGATAAGAACCTCGAAGACCTCTACATTATCTTCACACAAAGAAATATCGAACAGCAAAGATCTTGTGCAATGTCTTTTGATCCATAATAAACAAAAACCTTGTTTAGCCATTATTTTGAAATTTGCCTGCGAAAAAAAGTTAATTGGACGATATGAACGAAGAACTAAGGTAAAGTGAAGCCATAAGCCCGGACCATTTGATGAACTCCAGAGGCGTGGGAGCCAATCTTCTTCTGCCTTCTGTAACCTAAGATTACAATTCCAAACATTCCAATTATTAATGAACTGAGTCAATTTAATATTTTAAAAGTATGAAATGACATACTAGAATGTTTTTGAATGACATTGAATTGAAACCATTGAAATACAAATCCTTAAATATAAATATATAATATTATATGGACTTAAAGCACTTCCTTAGAAAACGGCTAATATGTGGTACTACTGCAGAGTAGTTGCATTATTATATGGTTTTGTATTTTATATTTATTTTAGTATTGTATAATACAATAATAGTGTTATTATGTAATTGTAGTATTATTGTTTAGTAGGAGTATTATTTTATAGTTATTGTTTTTTACTATTACATACTAAAAGCGTTATAAGGGAGGTGGAACTTTACATAAAAACAATTTCTAATGAGGTGTAGATTGTTGACCGTAGATTAATAAGAGGTCGGTGTGGGGTCAGCAAAAAAACAAAAATTTATAATATAATAACTATATTATTATCATGTAATAACTCATGTACTTTATCAGTCTGTATTTTTCTCTTATCATTTTTCATTTTTCGTCATATCTTTATCACTACTTCCTGTATACGCGACGTATTTGAAATCGAAATATAGCCGTTAAACGGTTTGCTGGGTACCTCCTCCCCACTCCTCCACGCTTCCACTTCATTGTTTCTTTCTGTTCAACCGATTCCTTTGAACAGGTAGGTTGTCTTGACTTGTTCTTTGCTCATTTTATATCATTATTATTATTTAATTTTTTTTTTTTTTTTAATTTTTATAATTCTTTCATGACGTTTATTTTATCTCTATAATTACTCTTCTCATTGTTACTTGTTTTTATTCTTATCATTGTATCATTTTGTATCTTTTTAGCCCTGAAGAAGCCATGCAAAGTGGGGCGAAACGTCGGAAAATAAATAGTTGTAAACTATTTTTGTTTCTCTTTTGACCGCAACCCTGGCCATCTTCTTATATATCAATTTTTGCGGTCACCTATATATACATATATAAAAATTATTTTTATTTATTCGTGCCGATGTTTTAACCGGAGTTTTAGGTCTTCATTCATTAATTCAATTTTTCATTCATGAAAATTTAATTGATTAAATTAAAGCCACTGTGATATTAACTCCAAGGACCCGGGTTCGATTCCGGCTAGTATTTTTTGTAAAACTGTAGCCGTGACTCAACCCTTTGGGATGTTAAGTCCTCCAAGGACCACTGGGCCTCATAAAGTGGGTATCCTTAATTGAGGGAAAACCTGGCGGTTGAGAGTGATCTTGAAAAACTCACCTCCTAGCATAAACGCTGTTCTAAAACAGTACGTTTTTACAAAGTACTGAACCCATGAATCTTTTTGGGGTTCATGTTATTATTATTATTAGCATTATTACATAGTAATAGTACTAATTTTTAGTAGTAGTTTAAGTATAAGAAATTTTTATACTAACCACATTTTGTTTTGTTACAGGTCAGTACGAGTGGCTCAGAAGTATCCTGAAAAGTACATTATTAAAACGGTTCGTAAGTTGTTAAACTTCTAAGTAAATAAATTATTTTTATCGCTTGGGTAAGAGTTTATCTTGAAACTTATTCGATTCCTCCACGCTGACAGTTCTTCGTAAGGTAACTTTAATCTTTAAAAAAAAGAAGTTTCTCAAGAACTTCTACTGGCGAGGAACAGTTTTAATTAATTCATTATCCTTTTGTTGTTGTTTGCTTAAGTAAGATCCGTTAAATGGCTTATCTTGCTAAGGGAGGATTGCGGTGGATTAGGGGTCCACTTTTCGCTGCCAAGTTTTCAAGCTTCGCCAACACTTTTGGAATCTTTATCCTCGAGAGCTATACTTAGCGGTTTTTAGTAGATTAAATACTATTTTATGATACGTCTTCTATGTAATATTCTTTTCTTTTTTTTAATATTTCTTTATTACCTGATCGGCTGGAGAGCCATACATGGTTATTTTAAAAGATTTACTTTTAACGATTAATAATGTGTGGGTTTAATATCTTTCATAAAGACATCCCTAACGATTTACAACGTTATAATTACTAAGCCATTTTAAATTATAAAAATAATATAGTAAAAAAAAAAACAAGATAATATATCTTAAAAAAGTAATCGTGAATATCTAATTGAAGAGTTAAAGAAACAAATAAAATTAACAAAATAATGTTTATATTATCAATAAAATAATAAACTGACTTATATGATGAAAAAATAAAATAAATAATAATGATAATATTAAAATAAGGGGTGGACCACGGTAGCAGCGTGGTAACGCGCCTGTCTGTCAACCCATAGGATGCGAGTTCGAGTCCCTGGCCCTATCCGGGATTTTTTCAAGCACATAATTATACAATACTCGCTCACAGCGTCTCCCTAGGCATTTGTGAGGCCCTTTAGCCAATGTGTGGCACAAAAATAGTTCCACACTATCAAAACCACATCATGAAACCAGCGATGTATTTCTTAAGTATATCGCGCGAGGCTTTGGACCTCCACGGACTGCCGCGGCAATAATAATAATATAT
Source organism: Halyomorpha halys (assembly GCF_000696795.3). Lineage (NCBI taxonomy): Eukaryota > Metazoa > Arthropoda > Insecta > Hemiptera > Pentatomidae > Halyomorpha > Halyomorpha halys. The sequence goes on along the minus strand of NW_027114341.1, from coordinate 295,152 downwards.
AGTTACTTGTCGAAATTGATGAATTTGCCAAATCTGATTAAAGGAAATAAAAAAAAAATGGCATCTATTGTAAATCGTTAAAAAAAAAAAAATATTACATTCGTTGCCCCATATCTTTAAAACTTACAACAATAAAAACCTAATCAAACATCATTTAAAGGTGAATATATTTGCTAAAATATGAGCCCTAAAAGAGATATTATGATGCAATAGTTTCCGGGATATATTTTTTAAAAAAGCAATGTTTAATAAAAAACATATTGAAAAATTAGTAGATATGAACTTATTTTGGGTAATCTATGTCTCAGGAACCATTAGATTTACAGATGTCTATTAACACTTAAATTAAATCTAGTTTAATTTACTGTAAAGTTTGTTACATTTATCTTCGTAGGAGTAGTATTTTTCATATTTTCTAGAATAAATGCTTTTGACTAGTAATTATACATAGTTTTCATAAAAAATTGTGTTAAAATTTTTTTTAAAAAAGTTTGAAAACGAATTATCTTTTCTCTGATCTGTATTAATAACCTTCATATACAATAAACCAATCAATTTTTTATTTTGTACTTTAAGAGTAATGCTCGAACAACATATACTTGAAGAGTGCAACTGCATAATTTAACATAACAATTTACAGAAAAAATAATGAGTTATGGAAATATCGATATTTTTTCAGATAATTTTAAGTTGATGTATTGCTATATCGATATTAAAATTTGAATATCGAAAACCTATTTACTTATTCAAAAAAAAAAAAAATTATAAAATAACATATTTCCTGAGAAACTGGTATTTGTCTATTTTATTTTATTTTCAAGTGGAGAAGATGGTCAGGGAGTTGGGCCCAGCAAAAAACACAAGTAAACAAAAAAATATTTATTCGTGCCGACGTTTCGGCCTGAATTTCAGTTCTTCATCAGTGCTATAAACAAAAAGAGATAACTGGTCAGGATAGCGTCTTTTTTGGCCGCAATCCTGACCATCTTCTTATATTTAAATATAACATAAAAAGAGATAACAACCATCATTCAGAAAAACTTTTTTTTTTATTTTTATTTATTTAATGTGATTCACAACTGTACAAATAATAAATACAATAAGTAAATATGTTGTATGTTTCATATACACTTGAAAATCTTGGGAAGGAACCACCCATTGGAGGAAGCATTTTTAAATTAGAAGGTCCTGTGGCCATCGTCTTTTCAGACGCCTCGGAGGATTATCAGAGATTGTTAAGGATGAAAGATTGATAATTAATGGGTTAGGATGGGTAAGGAGTTTGGAATGAAAAGACGCATATCTGTTTTGGGCCAAATCTGCAACGAATGGGATGTTAAGGATGAGTTTATTTGTAACGTAATAAGGAGCATCAAGGGTTTTACGTAGGATTTTGGATTGTAAGGATTGGATGCGGGAGGAATTTGGAGGAATTTGATGGTTTGGTGGAGCCCCAGAGCTCAATTCCATATGCCCAAATTGGTCTGATTATCGTAGTGTATACTAATTTTTTGTAGAGAATGGGAAGTTTGTCAAGTAAGTGTTGTAGCAATCGGAATCTACGAGCAGTTTCTTGTCGTTTCAGTCTTGTTTGTCGATTCCAAGTAAGTCTCTTGTAAAGATGGAGTCCTAAGTATAGAATCTGTTCAACAGGCCAGAGAAACTTTAAATTAAAAAGAAATTATGGACTAAAAGATTTGGAAACATACATAACAATCAATTGGATATTTAAAATTGTTGATTGTATTGTAATTGTATTGAACAGATGATCAAGCATTCCTAAGATGCTATTTAGAATCTCACGTGTACTTGATCAGCTTCAGCTAAAATATATGTTTTATGACTACCGTTTCCACACTTGATATATTTTATTACAAATATTTAAGTATCATTAGCAATTATCGTGGATATTGGAGCAGGTGGCGGTGGACTATGGGGACAGATGTGGCCGGCGCCAGTGCGCTCTCTCGGTGAGGTCCCTTCATTTGCATACAATGGCACTCAGCACCTGGCCCAACTTTCGGCAGTTATCATTCTACTAATGGATCTACAATTATTGTTATTTGTTAAACAATTGCCAAACTTTTGTATTATATGCCCTGGTTAAACGCCTTATAATTTATTAGCTAATAAAAAAAAAAAAATAACATTCTTTATTAATCCTTAGAATAATATTAAAGGTGACAGAATGATCATTTAGAGCCTTAGAGTACAATAAAAAAAATTCAAAATAAAAATGAAATTGTAAATCATCATAAATATTTTTTTTTAATTTATCTAATGTGATTTACAACTGTACAAATAATAAATACAATAAGTAAATATGTTGTATATTTTATATACACTTGAAAATCTTTGGAAGAAACCACCCATTGGTGGTACTTCAAGCATTAATTTAAATTAAAAGGTCCCGTGGCCATCTTCTTTTCAGATGCCTCGGAGGATTATCAGGAATTGTTAAGGATGAAAGATTAAGAATTAATGTGTTAGGATGGGTAAGGAGTTTGGAATGAAAAGACGCATATCTGTTTTGGGCCAAATCTGCAAGGAATGGGATGTTAAGGTATTTGTGAATGAGTTTATTTGTGATGTAATAAGGAGCATTAAGGATTTTACGTAGGATTTTGGATTGTAAGGATTGGATGCGGGAGGAATTTGATGGTTTGGTGGAGCCCCAGAGCTCAATTCCGTATGTCCAAATTGGTCTGATTATTGTAGTTTATACTAATTTTTTGTAGTGAATGGGAAGTTTATCAACTTTCGGCAGTTATCATTCTACTGATGGATCTACAATTATTGTTATTTGTTGAACAATTGCCAATTTTTTGTATTATATGCTCTGGTTGAACGCCTTTAAATTTATTAGCTAATAAAAAAAAATAATAACATTCTTTATTTATCCTGGAACTGATCCCTTTAGAATAATATTACAGGTGACAGAATAATGATTTAGAGCCTTAGAGTACAATAAAAAAATTTCAAAATAAAAATGAAATTGTAAACCATTATAAATATTTTTTTTTAATTTATCTAATGTGATTTACAACTGTACAAATAATAAATGCAATAAGTAAATATGTTGTATGTTTTATATACACTTGAAAATCTTTGGAAGGAACCACCCATTGGTGGTACTTCAAGCATTAATTTAAATTAAAAGGGCCCGTGGCCATCTTATTTTCAGACGCCTCGGAGGATTATCAGGGATTGTTAAGGATGAAAGATTAAGAATTAATGGGTTAGGATGGGTAAGGAGTTTGGAATGAAAAGACGCATATCTGTTTTGGGCCAAATCTGCAACGAATGGGATGTTAAGGTCATCATAAATATGAATATAAATATTATAATTATAAATTAAATAAGATAAAAAATAAACAATAATAATTAACGGAATGTTCTAAGAATCAAACACAAGTCAACTTAAGATAATAAACAATTCGATAAAATTGTAAATGTGTAAATTAATATTTACAATTTTATCGAATACAGATGATAAATAAATAAAGAAAGCCAACATAAAAGGTTATAAAAAAAAAAAATCTTCTAACAAGTAATAAATCTCAAAGATATAATTCTAATAAAATGAAATAAATTGTAATACTAATATCCTTATATAGTTTAATATATATGAATCAAATTCCAATAGTATGTACGTTAAATATTATTTCTCTCTTCATCTATTTACACCTTATTTGAAACTTTTTATTGTTATTCTTCCGGAATTGGGAGGACAGAAGGTGGTGGAAGATACGGGATTTGAAGATTGGAAGGGTATTAGAATAGAATTCCATAGAGAAGAGGAACGGATGAGGAATGATCTGCCACTGGCAGTTCGATGGACAGCAACATATGCCTTGGAATGTACTGGAGGATTTTAATTGAAGGATATCAGTGATGTACGATGGACGGCGGGATTGGAAAACTTGATAGAGGAAGGATGCAAGAAACTATTTACGACGGAATGAGGGGTAAAGGCACTTCAACTGTTCATAATATATTACGATATAAATCAAATTAAACTCTTCTACGATAAGTTCATTGCCATAAATGTAAAGTTATTACCTAGCTTATTTTACGACACTGAGTATCAACATCTTACATACAGAGAAATGTACTTTGATGTTTAGTCACCTGTTTTCTTATTCATTGGAAACTTATTATAAGAAAGCATTCATGTTTTCTTTTTTAAAAAACTCCTCATACGAAAGTAAAAGAGGACATAGGCACTGCTCTAGAAAACCATTTGAAGTTGGCTATAGAAGTGGACCCAGGCTTCAACACTCGAGTCGCCCCTTGGGTTTGTGTTATTCCCACTCAATGCGCCTTGTAGCTCGGCCACGTTTGTCGGAAAAGATTCATGAAATTCAAAGCATGACCTTTTCACCACTCTCTTTATATTTACTCTAACTTACTCATTCTTCTTTATTTTAATAGAATGAAGAAACAACGATTATGTTACACAACGCTGCCAATGAATTAAAAAAAATTTGAATTTAAATTTCTGGGTCATTTATTTTGTTCAAAATTAATATTACCTAATACTGTTCGTTTTTTCTGTATATAATAGAACATGAACTAAAATTTATATTGCATAATAAATATGCCTAACATATTTTAGTTATGTAAATAATATGTAGTTTTTTTATCCAAAATGTTTTTCTTTTTTTTTAATAAACTGTACATAATTAAGGACGAAAGAGAGAGAAATGCTTTATTCATCCATGCTGCACAAATACATCGAATTGCCACATTACACAGCATACTAATCAATCCGTGATCGGAGATATATAAATTACATATTTTTACATGATATAATAAAATAGAAAGAAAACATTTTTTCCTCCAGTTTTCTTTTACGATCAATTCTAGTTTACACACTAAACACAAATACTTCAATTTATTCCTTTTTTCTTTCCCTTTCTAGTACCTTCCATTTCACAATTTTTATTTCCTTTGATCGACAAATTCACTCTTCCGAATTCTCCCTCTCAGATCCTCCCCAGTGACCCGCTAAACAAATTCACTATTAGACAGCTATATGATATCGAACCAGAGAAATACTAGTCACAGCAGTAGATCAGGTTATAGTAACACAAACAAATAAATACATTTTACCAAAACAAAACTAATACATAGATTTAAAGGAAAATATAATAAAAAGTTGGTTAAAAGAAATACCTTATTGGATACATAAGTAAAAAAAAAATAAATAAAAATAATAATAATACTTAAAATAAAATAATTTAATGAATAAATAAGTTAAATAAGTTTTAAAAAAATTTACACCTCACATCCAACAATTAAAAACCTTTTGTAGACTCATATTCCCAAGTCAATAAATTTAGTCAAATTTACCTATTTTTTCTCTTTTCCATTAAATTTTAAAACGTTTAATCACAGATTAACATGACGCAACTATCAGTTATTGAATAAAAAAATGAAAAAAAAGAAGGTTAATTTGACTAAACTTATTAAACTGGGCAGAATAGTTTGCTAAAAGTTTTTAATTATTGGGTGGAAGGAAAAAATTCGTATTTATGATTGTCTTTGAGGATGGTCAGGTTATCCTAAACGGTGTTCATTCAAAGTAATAATAAAGGGTAATTTGGAATTAACTTGGATACAAATAATTTTATTTACACAAAAAATTCTATTGTCAAATTATTGATAAAATATAAATTTTGAAAGAAGATAGTTGAAGGTGTCAAAATAGTTTTCTTTTACTATGATGGTACCTTTATTGACACCCACCCGGACTATCTTTCTACAAACGAAATATACATTATTTAGAAATGACATTTTCCGGAATGATATTTTAATTTATAATTCACATTATTTTTTTAGTGGATATAAATAATTAATTAAATATTTTTTTCCTAACGCTTTTCCTATATAGCACGTAAAAAAATCTCTACACGTTTGAAAAAATCCTGAAAATGTCTCCAGGGCCCTGTTTCATAATAAAGTACAAACTAATACTGTAATTAAATTACACTGACTTGTACAATATTAACTTGTAGCTTAGTATTTTTTAATTCCTGTAATATCACTAATAGTCATCCCTATCATGAAAAAACTAAGTATTAATATTATTACCACACTAGTTTCTACACTTGTACTATGAACTAATACTATTAGCTTTCATTATGAAACAGGGCCCTGAACGACATTTCATAGGCAGAAAAAAATCATACAAATATTTTTCAAATTATGGTTGACATAAGATGTCATAGCAATGGTGCGTTAATTTTTTTTTTAATCTAAAAATACTTTTGCTATTTTTTTTGGAATTATGATGTACAGCTTTAGTGATGCATACACAATTTTATTATTTCATTTTTTGTGTTCTTTTATATTCACCATTGTTTAACAAAAGCCTCTGTATAAGGAACAGAATTATCTTACCCTTTGATGTCTGTTATATAGAAGAATCACTAACGTAAAGTGGAGTGTCTATGTTACAGCGTCGTATTTCAAGTTTGAAACGTCCTGGCGGGCTTGAAAGAAGGATCAGACAAGTACTTAAAGTTTCTTGAGTTCGCTTAAAGGTTCCCTAACAGTACCAACAGTGGGATTAGCATCATTTCTTCTTCGTAACTTCACAATGAAACAACATTCGACATAATGTTCCAAAATTCAGTTATCGAGTCCTCGTGGGTTGAGGACTGTTCATGCGAGTAATTTTTCGTTGTTAATAATATTATTCTAAAGTGAATCCCGGTCATAGATTGCAGAAAATGTTATTCCATGATTTTACATTAATTAAATATCAAAACATGTGGGATTTATGGGGGGAGGAGGTTTTATGACACCATCTGTGGTACCATACCATTGTCACCCAAGGGAGTATATGAATACTCAATTTGACGTATTTTTACTCTTTTGCCGGACATTATTGCAACGAAAATCCTGGAGTTTTCAAGATGAAATTATGAGGACGTTCATACAGAAAAAGTAACGAACCAACGATTCTTCTACATTTAATAAAAGAAGCGGTATAAGTGAATTTGCTCGGAATGGATGTTGACATCTCCTGTGAGATTTTCTTGGGGTAGGTCCCACATTTTTTATCGTTCTTGGAGTAGGACCTACATAGTGTTTCTGGTTCACCACCTACATTGAGAAAAAATTTTCACACGTATTGTTACACAAGTGTAAGAAGTATACTATTATTGTTTTTTTTAATGGTTCAGGCGATTCATCCAGTAATTGCAAAAAAAAATTTAAAAATGGCGTTTTAACAAAGAAATCTAATTAGCAACATTTTTTTTAATTGGGTTAAATTATTGAAAATATTTTTTTTACTATGTTCTGAAACCTTTAAGAACTTCTTAGGCAGGGGTGACCACATTTGACAGCAGAATCCCGTACATACCTTACCTAAAAATTCGATTCCAACACTTTATCAAGATAGATTTTTGCTAACTTTTTTTTTTTAATTTTTATTTATTGCTATTTACAACTGTACATTATAATAAATTTAGTTAATTTGATCTAAGTTAAATTGGAGTGTTACAGGCGTGTAGAGAAACTACCCATTGGTAGCACTCTTAATGACATTTTACATTAGCTGGTCTCGTGGCCATCTTCTTTTCAGGCGCCTCGGAGGATTGTCAGGAATGAAAGAGGATGCGAGATTAGAAACTAGGGGGTTTGAGTGGTTAGAGAGCTTATAATGGAAGGAGTGGTATCTGGTTCGGGCTAGATCGGCTACATAGGGAACATTAAGGTCTTTATGTATGATTTTATTTGTGACAAAGTAAGGAGCATTGAGGATTTTACGAAGGATTTTGGATTGTATCTCCTTTATTTATTCTATCTTTATTCCTTTTTTTATTATTGCTAAAAATGAGATGGTTGATTGTT
>NW_027114341.1:277321-287236 GCF_000696795.3 Halyomorpha halys | reverse complement strand
CATTAAGGTCTTTATGTATGATTTTATTTGTGACAAAGTAAGGAGCATTGAGGATTTTACGAAGGATTTTGGATTGTAAAGATTGAACCAACATAAAATACAATTTAATTTTTTTATCAAATGCAATGTATAAGTTGTTTGTAAGTCTATTTGTTCGTAAATATGAAAAAGTTGTTGTTTAGCGTTTGTTTTGTTTTGTTTTTTGGCCTGGAAAATGTATCATGATAGAATAATATGACTTACATTTTGCTAATCTATTAATAGCTTGCTAAGTACACATAGCACTTAAATATAGATATACGGCTTGTCTACTTACGTAAGAAACAATAATTATTTAAAGGGCCAAAACTCACGTCCAGAGGAATTAAAAGATCATGGATGATTAATAACTTTTGAACTATGTGAAATATGTCTGAAACTATCGCTAGAAAGTTATGTCTTCTACAATCGCTTCAAAGTCCATGGTACATGAAATTCCATCCCAGACATTGCGAGCCATCGACGTTTTACCCAAATTGGCCTCGCGATCGACTTGTTGGCCACCCCTTTTCTAAGGAGTCAAAAGAAAGTGTAGCAATGGTACAACATTTATGTCCTTGGAATCCATGATAAAAAAAAGGTGTATCAAATTTACCTGCATTGTGGGGTAAAACTAGTACCAAAAAATTGGTATATCTCGTTTATATTTGTAATTTTTTTTCAGCTATGCAAGTGAAGCCTGATAGTTGAAAATTAAATTTAAAAAATAGTTATTGCAATATTGCAAATGTTTATTAGGTTTAAGAATAAAAAACCTGAAAAATTGTACCAAAGTCACCCCACTTTACGTATATTCAAATGAGCCTATTAAGTAATTTTGAGTTTATAAAATTTACTATAATTTTTGGCTGAATTGGGCTGTTCACAATCCTACACTTATAACATTTAGCATGTTAAAGCTTTTTACATTTAGCATTTTACATTTAGCACATCATGTCTTAATTCATGGTATTTTGTTCAGTAATAGAAATAAAACCACTGATAAACGTGTATCATAGACATATTGTGAGAAATTAATCCTAGTATTGTAAGTATTATTTTAGCTCTTTAAATCCGAAGTTTTGTAAATCCAGAAAATCCAGATGGCAAAATCTATCCGTCGGTGCCAAACTGAGACTTTTAATCTACTGTCATGTGCATATTGACATTAAAGAATTAAGTTATTTTTATTTTCATTGAATTTGTTTATCTCTATATTTGAATTGCATATACTTCAAATCCATGAAAAAAAAAGGTGTACTAAATTCACCCGCATTGTGGGGTAAAACTAGTACCAAAAAATTGGTATATCTCGTTTATATTATTTATTAGTAAATTATTTTTTCTTTTCAGTTATGAAAGTGAAGCCAGATAGTTGAAAATTAAATTTAAAAATAGTTATTGCAATATTGCAAATGTATATTAGGTTTAGGAATAAAAAACATGAAAAATTGTACCAAAGCCACTTTACGTATATTCAAATGAGCCTATTAATTAAGTAATTTTGAGCTTATAAAATTAACTATAATTTTTGGTGAACCTCTTACCAAATCGAATCTCTTTGTTGAAATTGAATAATGATTTTATAGTTAGTGAAACAAATTTCTGGGGATTTTTTTTCCATGAGAGGGGATGTTAATCCTCTTAGAGCACCCCCTTACTCGATCCCCGTGCCCGGAACTGCTTTCTATTCATTCTCATCAACTTCATGAATAGAGTCAATTCTCACTTCTGCACGGACAGATTTCCTCATTATAATCCATCCGGAAAATTCCATTTATGGAAATCTTATTTTTTTTTTTTTTTATTACAAAAAATAAGATAAATTTATAACGGAGATTAGGAACTTCACTCCGGTATAGAGGATATCAGGGTTAGGAAATATTTCCTTCTTTTAGCATGTTAAAACGACATTACATTTAACATGGTTCTGAGTCTGGTACGCAAGGTCTGCTTAATGGAGAATGACGTCACACAACAGACCTGCTGAGCTCGTCAGTGTTTTGTTAGGTTAGTGCTCGTAGTTTGTGTTTGGTTTTGTTTTGGACTTTTTTAAAACTTTAATAAAGTAATGGATAAAAATAATGAAATTATGGAAGATTTTGGAAGAAATGGTTAAAGCTGCACAGAAAATCCGCTAGGAGTTACTCTATACTTAATAGGTGACTCTAGTCCTTTCAGTGCCGGGCCAAAAAGAGGTGCCTATGCCTATAACTGGCAGAATTTCTAGATTTATCTAATTCAAAAACCAGTGTATTAGTAACGAAATAGGGAATAATTCTGTGACACTAATTTTTCAATATTCATCGAAAATTGTTTAGATAATAAAGTTATAAAGAATATAAAAATTGAGTTCTCTCTTACAAGGTGTTTACGCATTTGAATAGTAATTTTTTTATCATAACTTCATATAGGCCATTTATTTCAAAATATACTTTGTATTTTCAATATATTTTGTGACAAAATAAATAATATTGCATAACAAATATAAAGAATTGTGAATTCGAACGAATCTCTTCCAAATCAACGGTTTTGTTTTTCATTTTTGTTGTAAATTTTTTTTTTAATTCACTCGTAATGGAATTAGGCCATTTATAAATTATTTTAAATTTGTTTCGAGATAGTTCTCTGGCTATACAAATAGTAAAGCACTATAAAGTGCAGGGCGATATATGGCGCTCGCACTAAAAGGGCTGAATTGCGTTCCTTACAATCCTACACTTCTAACATTTAGCATGTTAAAACTTTTTATATTTAGCTCAACGTCATGAATGCCATTGTCATGTCTTAATTTACAGTATTTTGTTCAGTAATAGAAATAAAACCATTGATAAACGTGTATCTTGGACACATTGTGAGAAATTAATCCTAGTATTTTATTATTTTAGCTGTTTAAATCCGAAGTTTTGTATATCCATTAAACATTGACTAGATATTCATGAATTAATTCAAAAAATATATCAAATGGGGTCCGACCAGATGGCAGCACCTATCCATCGGTGCCAAAATCAAACTTTTAACCTACTGTCATACACATGTTGATATTAAAGACTACTTTTCTTTTTATTGAATTTGTTAATCTTTATACCTTATCAAAATGATGTTCAGACCCAATGATGTCTAATTTCCTCTGACAAAGGAGTAAGATATCTTAAGTTTACTATGTATATTTCTTGAGCAGGTATAGTGCGATGACAATGATCTACGTAAAGCTATAAAAAATGAAATGTGATAGAAAATCACCTTATTTTAACCCGACCGTACATTAAGCTTCTCAGTATAATTATAATTATAGATTCGAACTTTACCACCTAAAAACTCACGGTATTAACCCACATTATTAATACTTGTTTGGAATTTAACCAGATTTCTCTTCTTCATGAACTCCGACCTCCACGTTCCACCTATTATTGGCAAGCTGTCCTAGCAGATCGGATCTAGGAGCTCCGGATGGACACGATACCATTAGGGCACCAACAGACAGAGCCCATTGTCATTCAGACATGACACCCCCCGGTCAATGTAAATGAAACAGAGGCATTATTGAAGGGGGGGGAGTGGAGATCGCGTTAGGGTGCAGGTGGAGGGCGTTGTCATGGCGACTCCCGGGTAGGGGGGAACAGTAAAATTGTTTTCCCGACGTCTCTGCATTAATTATTTTCGGTGGCACCATTTTTTTTTTCTTTTTCGCCCCCCCTTATTTACTTAAAAATTAATTTCCCCGCAGATTCTTAACGGAAAGGGATTAAAATAGGAAATTTAGCCCCTGAATTAAACGGTATAATATTTAGTTGGCCCCGACAGCTTTGTGGTCTTTTGCGGCTCGGAAAAAAAAACTCCTTTTTCTTTTAGCTTAATTATGTATTCTGACATTTTCCATTTTCTCTACCTGACGGCTTGTTTCTTCTGTGACAGTCGTATACCATTATTTCCATCCAGTTTTTCTTGAAGGATGAAGGGTCTGTTGGAATTTTTCCAGCTAACACCCTTCCATTATTATAATACGCTGTCGATTAAATATTGAATTTTAAATGAAATTATTGAATAATTCAAATTTAAATCATTTTATGACATCAAGATAAAAACTGAATATAATAATTCTGGGAAACCTATCCATTTTATAAGATAAATGACCCAAATAATAATTAATTGCATGTGCGAAATTCATATCCATATTCGAATATCATAAAAACAACTACTACTACGAAGATAGTGTAATAAACTTAAATAATACTACATTAAACTAGCTTTAATTTGAGTTGTGACAGTCATCTGTATGTCGATTTATTTTTTAGTTATAGATTTCTAAAAATAAATTCATTAGCTACTGATTACTCAGTGCATCTTTTAAGATAATTCTTTTTTTTAATATTGTTACTATTCTTAACTAGAAATATTAACGTTTAAAAAAAAATTGATTCCCAGATACCAGCAGTTAAAGGTAAAATCTATAGTAAAAATTGTTTATCCACAATTTTTCATAAAAACTATTTATAATTTTTTTTAGCAAAAATGAAAAATACTACTACGAAGATAAATGTAATAAACTTTACAACAAATTAAACTAGATTTAATTTAAGTGCTAATAGAAATCTGTAAGTCTAATACCTGGGATATAGATTACCCAAAATAAATTCATATCTACTGATTTTTTAATATATTTTTTATTAAATATTGCTTTTTTAAAAGTTATATCTTGAGAAATATTGTACGTAAATAGCTCTATTAGGGCTCATATTTTAGCAAATGTAATCTTCTTTAAATGGTCTTCTTTTAGGTTTTTTAGTGTTCTTGATAATTTTAAAGATATGGAGCTACGAAAGAAAAAAATATTTTTTTTAACGATTTGAAATGCCATTTTGTATTCCCCTACCTATACTTGGTAGACTCATCAATTTAGACTAGTAATTATACATAGTTTTCATTAAAGTAATCAGAAATTGAGACTTAAATTGGATACAATTTATTTTCTTAAAGCAATAATTTTTAAACTAATACTTAATATCTTGAATCGGAGAAAGAGAGAAATATATCCAACTATTTAAAAAAATGAAAATAGTACAATGTAATCCTCCTGTTTCCTATTCCATTATAGAAAAGAAGACTCATAAAAAAGAGACCTTAATGAATGCTAACTACTCCATCGCCGACTAATGACCTCTTTTTAAGCTCTTGGGAATTAAGATGATTTGTATGAGCCATCTTTTATCTTTTCTTATCAAAGAGTTTGTAATTGAAGCAATTAAAGATTAATTAATTCTTTTTTAAAACATAGATTTTATTTTATGTATTTAATTGTATAGTAATTACAATTTTTTAGTTTGTTTTTTTTTTAGAGTAAATGTGCCCATTGGAAGTGATTTCGTTTTCGTTCATGTTCATAACATGACAGATAGAAAGATAAACACATTATTTTTTAAATACATTGAATTGGCTACATAGGTTGTACTGACCAGGCTGAGAATAGGTCACACGAGGGTCAACCACTCCTATCTTATTTTTAAAAAAAAGGCCTCCAAACTCCCTGTATTGCATAAATATTTAAAAACAGTTAAAATAAATGGAAGGATAATAGGTAAGTTAACTTCTGAAATGCAGGACATAGGGTAAAATTTTGATAGAGAATATTTAGTTGGTTAAATTCAGTTGTAAAAAGTAGTCACTTTTTTAAAAATTATTTAATGTAATTTACAATTGTAGAAAAAAAAATTCAATAAGTAAATTAGATAAATCTTTCAAACACTTGAAAATCTTGGGATGGAATCACCCAATGGTGTTTCTTCAAACATTAATTTAAATTAGAAGGTCCTGTGGTCATCTTCTTTTTCAGACGCCTAGTAGAATTATTAGGAATTGTTAAGGATGAGAGATTAAGAACAGGGCTTTGGATGTGTAACAGAATAGTAACCTAATTTTTTTTTTATGAATTAACGTTTGTAGCTTCATTGGCTTTTTAAGGATCAAGTGTTGAAAGAATCGTTAGGGATTTTTTGTTTTGTTTTTTCTAGAATATCGTTGATATTATGTTAATATACTAAGTGACTCCTAGTTGATGAATAAATGCTGTAATTAACAAAATAGCTCATCATTATAAAAGTTTTTATTTTGTCAGTTATCATGTTTTATGACCAAACATCTGATTTATTGATCGTACTATCTCTTTCCCTTTCTCCAAAATTTCTTGGTATCCGGAAAAGCCCGGGTCTTATTATCTCGGATAAACGGGATTCTACTCAAGTCGCTACTGGCTTTGGCAATACGAGCCTTTCTGATAAAGGGTTCTGCGAATTTCTATTCTTATGTATCAGCTATGGATCAACCGAATTCCTTGAAATTTCGTCAGCGCTGATACAGAGGAACATTCCTTATTCAAATTGATTCCGGCAGGCCAACTGTATCCGGTCGAATAAATTTATCTATTCACTCCACGCTCTCTATTCTATCCATTGTGTCATAGTAATGCATTTCGCCATTTTGTTTATCTTGATTTTATTTTTATTTTAGAAATGAGAACCGGGAGGGAGAAGTTTTCTGTTACAAATTAAAAAAAAAATTTAGTTCTGATTTTTTTTCTGTTTCTATTGTATTATTCCCTTAGTTAGTGGGTGAAATTTGTTCTCTAATATTTCTCGTGAGTTTCAATTTGCTATACCAGAGATGGGATTTTCGTGTAGTAAAAAACCTAAAGTGTGTAAAATGTATCATCTGAATTCAGCAAAATAAACTTTGTTGCATAATTTTTAATCTTTTTTTTTAATATTTATTTATTGCTATTTACAACTGTACATTATAATACATTTAGAAAATCTGATCTAAGTTAAATTGGAGTGTTACAGGTGTGTAGAGAAACTACCCATTGGTAGCACTCTATTGACATTTTACATTAGCTGGTCTCGTGGCCATCTTCTTTTCAGGTGCCTCGGAGGATTGTCAGGAATAGAAGAGGATGCAAGGTTAGGAGGGTTTGACTGGTTAGAGAGTTTATAATGGAAGAAGTGATTCTGGTTGGGGCTAGATCGGTTACAAGACCTTAATGTTGTCTTTATGTATGATTTTATTTGTGACAAAGTAAGGAGCATTGAGGATTTTACGAAGGATTTTGGATTGTAAGGATTGAATACGTGAGGAATTCGAAGGTTTTGTGGATCCCCAAAGCTCAACTCCATATGTCCAGATTGCCCTTATTACAGTCATGTAGATCAGTCTTTTGTAGTGTGTTGGAAGTTTAGACCGTTTGTCTAGCAAGTGCTGTAATAGTTGAAATCGACGTGCAGTTTCCTGTCTTTTCAGTCTGGTGTGAGGATTCCAGGTTAATCGCTTGTCCAAATGTAGTCCAAGGTAGCGGATCTGTTCTACAGGGGTAAGAGTAACATCATTAAATGAAACTGTATGGCAGTCAGTAGGTTTACGACGAAGGGTAAAGGTGATTTGATGGGATTTGTTGGAATTTATCTTAATCCTCCAATTACGATACCAATCTTCGAGGGTTGTGATATGGGATTGGAAATTAATTTTTTTTTTAAATTAGATAAAAATTTGTACAGTAATTTGAAATACATAAATTAAAGGAAATAACGAATAAAATAAAGGTCTAGACAATTTTAAAAAGAAAGACAATCATTGTTCGAGATGAAGGAAAGCCAAAAGCAGATTAATGCAATAAACGGAATAAAATTAAAAGAATAGATATTATAAAGATAAATCAATGAAGAAAATGGGAGCGTGGTGGCACAGTGGTAAGGCGCGATCCTATTAACTCCAAGGAGCCGGGTTCGAATTCGGCTGGGTAGGAAATTGTTTTCTTTTACACTGTTTAGTGTGTACACTGCCGTGAGTCAACACTGTGGGTTCTGAAGCCCTCCTGGAATCCGCCCAGCCTCATAAATTGGGTAAAAATCTGGCGGTTGAGCGTGATTCTGACCAAATCAGCTCCTTGCACAACAACTGTTGGTCCAGTAACAGTACTGAACCCCTGACCCATCATGGGTTGTAGCGGTACAGATTAATATATAATATATTATAAAATGTAATATAATAAATCTGTAGATTTGTATTTTTATTTTTAATGAAGAAAATAAATTGTGCAAAAAAGTTCTTTTTATCATATCATTTTTTGAGAATGGTGAATTCTTCTAAGGTAGTCAATATTTAATATAATTTAAATTTCATTTATAACAAAGAACTTTCGATTAAATTAGACGAAATCATGTATAATCAATTTGTTCAAATAAACTAAAAAGCACTGTAATAATTCTAATTTTATTTTAAAATGTTAACAAAAAAAAAAAAATACCATAATTGAAGATAAACGTAATTAGTTGAGCATAATAACTTTGGACACGTTTTTATTGTCTGGACTAATATTGTGGGATTAGTTAAACAAAATAATTTCGCAATATCTCACTTAATTTGTCGTTTTGTAGTTGTTTATCTTTCTCTGATACAACCAGTAAACCTTAGCTTGAGATATTTCGATTTGAGCCATGGATCGACCACGTAGCGATGATCCCTTTGAACTGGAACTCCTGGGGATAGGATTGACCAGCTAGCTATGAACATACAGAAAGGATTTTTCCCCGATGATGAGGATACGGGAGAGATGAAAGAAGGTGCGGGTATAAGACCAAGGGTCCAATATTACCAGTTCGCCCCCCCCCCCCAGATCCCGATGGACCCTATTCACCCCCTTTCACCCCCCTTCTCTCACTGCCTATTTTCTTTACCTTTCCAACCCCTGTTAATTTTTTTCCTTTTTACTACATAAAAATGGATCTACTTGATCGATAACCTTTTCGAATCTCTGATGAAGTACCCTAGGCGGAACAACTATTTGTTTTTGAAGTTGCGCTTTTACTCTCCAAAGAAAATGAAAAATCTTAAAAGGATTTTTTTTTTTTATTTCATTGTCCTTAATAAGAAGCAATTCATACTGAAGATATCTTAATATACGCATTAATTCTTTTAAAATTATTTTCGTTTTTATTTTCTTTATTTTTAAAAAATCGGGATCCATTCCTCATCTTTAGAATTACATTACCTTTTTCCTAGTTTCTTTATAAGTATATTTTACGAATATAATAAAAAAATAAATAAATCTATACTGCTACAATCCATAAAGGAGCAGAGGTGTACTGCTTCATAACGAAGTATTGTTACTATACCAACGGTTGTGCAAGGAGGTGATTTGGGCAGAATCATGTTGGACTGCAAGTATTTTCCTTAATTACGAGTACCCACTTCATGAGGACGGGGAAACCCCGAAGACTCCCTAACCCGTTGGTTGACTCGTGATTTTCTATTTACTATACCAGAGATCGGATTTTTAATATATATAAAATCTAAAATGTGCAAAATCGTATATTTTCTATTTGTGCTTTATATGTATATAATAAAAACTTAAATAAATCTGTACCGCTACAATCCATGAAGGATCAAGGATGTACTGATACTATACCAATGGTTGTGCAAGGTGATGTTAGCAAAATCACGCTCGGCCGCCAAATTTTTCCGTATTAAGGGTACTCATTTCATGAGTAAGGGGAATCTGAAGGGCTCCCGAAACCACTGGTTGACTCACAGCTACAATAAAAGAATATATAATTATCTGCTACAACTGGATTTGAACCCAGGCTCGAGAGTTAGTAATACAGTGTCCTACCATTGAGTCACGCCGCATCCCTATTATTACAGTTATTTTTTTGTGTGTTTTTTTTAAAAATTATTTATCCATTCAAGTGTTTCCTGTAACCGTTTTTTTTTTTATTATATTTCCTTTTAATCTATGTGTTATTCTTATTCTCGTAAAATGTATCTAGTTGTTTGTTCTTGGTAGACTGATCTACTGCTGTGACTATGAATGATGGTCTGATCTCACATTGCCGTCTAATATTGAATTTT